>NC_090176.1:34957391-35224891 GCF_024679245.1 Pseudorasbora parva
GCTGCTGAACGGATGAAAATGGGTCTAGGTGAAAGATAGAACACACACACACACACACACACACACACACACACACACACACACACACACACACACACACACACACACACACACACACACACACACTGTCTGGAGCAGCAGACATCTGGATCAGGTGCAGCAATGAGGGTGAGGGTGTGTGGGCGTGACTGTTAGATCAGAGGATGGAGCATTTGAAGCACATTTGATAGACATGCCTGTTACTGAGGGTCCTTTCTGTCTATCGCAGCCAGAGGGGACCAGCATGTGTGTTTGTGTGCATGTGTGATGAATTGTTGATGCCACACTTTTTAGTCTGGGTGTGATGATATACAATTGTGTGTGTTTGTACATCTGAGCCACATTGTGATTTTTTTTAGGAATTTCTAACCAGCACCAGATGTGCTTTGTGCAAATGAGAGCAAGAGACGGGAAATTAACAGAAAAAAAAAGAAAAGAAAAAAAATGTAAACAGCAGCAATAAAAAAAAAAATTAATAAAAAAATACTGGTGATGATATTGTCTCATGTGAAAAGAACATTGTGTGCTTCAGCTGCTGGAAGCAATTTAATACCCTCAGAACAAAAATATGAATTTCTCAATTCCTGCAGTTAATCTTTGTTTCATCCACCAACGCAGCAATAATTTCATACTCTATGTAATGTCTGTTTCATGTTCGTGTTTCATGTCTAATTTTGAAGTTCTGTTTCTGGTTCTTGTCATGTGATTTTTCCCTTGCCATCATGTGATCATGTCTTGTGCTTCCTATGTCTCATGTGTTATGTTGTCATTGGTAAATTGTTCACAGGAGGCATTAGTCATTAGTAGTCTAAGTATTTAAGCCCTCTTGTTTGCCATGTGTCTTTGTAACCCGCTGTTAGTGAGTGTTTTATAGTCTAGTTAAGCCAAGTCCATATTTCTTTTGTGTTTTGTTCACGGTTGTATTATTAAACTGCAATTGGGTTCAGCAATCTTGCCTTCAGTGGATCTTTATGCTACAGAATACTAGACCAGCCAAATTAACTCGCCAGTTTTTCACCTCCTGCATCTATGCAAGGGGAATCTTCCCCTCGAGGCTAATGTAGAAGAGTTTTGTGAACTTTGTTACTGGTTGGGCTTCAATGATGTTGCCCTTAAAGACATTTTAAGAAATAGGTTGAATGAACCCTTGCGTTCTGGAAACTTGCGTCTTGAGTCTCGACCCAAGATGGCCACCGCTCCAGAGTCTTATCCCAATATGGCACCATACCAGAGCCCTCTGCCAAGATGCAGAGGGCTCTGGTATGGAGAGACTCCAAGCCCACAGTCTTCAGTGTGTGCAGCACAGACCATTATGGCCACGGCAATGTGGGTGGAGAGCACGGAGAGGACTTTGTCGCCTGTCTAGAGTCCAGAGAGGACTTTGTCACCTGTCTACAGTCCAGCGAGGACATCCGTCCCCATCCAGAGAGGACATCTGTCCCTGCCCTGAGAGGACTTTGTCTCCCAACCAGCTTCCAGAGGGGACTCTACAGCCCTTGACCAGCATCCAGAAGGGACTTCAGTCCCTGACCCCAGACCAGTGATGGCTCCAGCCCATAACCCCATAGCTCCACCCAAGTAACTACCTGCACCGCCATTGTCTCTTGAAATACCTATACAGCCATGGTCCCTTGAACTGCCTGCACCTCGTGTCCCTGGACTGAGGCCCGGGGGTTTCTTAGCTTGCACAGCCTGCCCATGCTCCACGGCCCAGGTGCGCCGATGTCCCACGGTCTAGGCCCACTTCTGCTCCATAATCCTGTTCTGTTCCCCAAGCCACCATCTCTCCCAAAAGACTGCCCCCTGGACTCTTGCATATCTTGTTCTGTTGCTGATTCTTGGCATGTGTTTTTTCCCCCCTTGCTATCAGGTGATCATGTCTTGTGTTTCCCAAGTCTCATGTGTTATGTTTGTTATTGGTTATTGTCTTTATTATGTTCACAGGTGTCTTGTCTAGTCATTAGTTGTCTATGTATTTAAGCCCTCTTGTTTGCCAAGGGTCTTTGTAACCCGCTGTTGGCATATTTAAGCCAAGTCTGGATTCTGCAAGCTCTCCTCCAGTAGATCCTTATGTTACACTCAACTTTGTCTGTTACTAGACCTGGTTGTTTACCATCAAACTGAGTTTGACCCACACTGGAGCTTCTTCTCACACACTTACTGTAAATTGACTCTAAGCAGTCAGTTTAAAACATCAGTCACACAGGCACACGTTTCTGCTAGAGGGGTAAAGAAACATGTCAAGAACATGTCAAATCTTAATGATCCTAAAAACATGTCAAATCTTAATGATCATAAAAATACATTAATGTGGCCTATATATATATTATATCTAGGTCATATTAATGTATTTTTAGGATCATTAAGATTTGTTACATTATTTTCATAGCAATTAAAAATTACCCACACAACCCAATTCTCATTACATAAAAATAATTATATACTATTTAAATATTTTAAATCTTTTATTTAAAAAAAGTATTATACATAATTCCATTATTTTCTGAACTGTATTTAATTGGAAAGAAATAAACAATGAAATATTAAATATCACTGCACCCATATAGAATGAATTTGATTATTGTAGTACGTTCAACACGATTTTTTTCAATGGGAATAAAAAAAAACAAAAAACATTCCCAATACAAATAAATATTAATATAAAAAATATATAATTTCTAAACGTTAGCAAGAAATGTGAATCATATTATTCTTTGTGAGATTTGCCCAGAGAACTTATTCCATATGGAGTGAGAGCTGTAGGCACTAGATGGCAGTGTGGTTAGACCCAAAATAACATTTGACATCAAGCATATACAGTAGTTGACACTGTGACCTTTTCAAAAGTTCAATCTTTAGATAATTCTTTAATGTGTCAAAACATTCTATCTAACCAACTACAGAATAGTTTCTACCAAAAGGAAATAAGACAACCAGATTACTACCTCCTGGTAACAGCACCCTTCCTATGTAAAAAAAAAGTATTCAGTAATCTACTCCACAATATGACTCGCAGTGAGTTTTAAAAAAAATTGTGTTTTGCAGTGGCAAGCACTACTTACATTGTCTTAAGGCAGTGTATACTAGTGGGTTTATTTTGTTGTACATTTGACAATATTTTGACACACTAGAAGGTTTTGATTTGAAGGCTGAAGTATGGTGTTCTTCAAAGAGTATAGGGACCTGAGTTAACCAACCAACCATGGTCCGACCACCAGACCCTCCTTCTCCTTCCCTTAGGGAAACTCCTCCATTTGATTTCTGTCAATAAAAAGATAAATATTTCCCCAAACAGCTATAGACACTTCTCATTGCCATTTAACTGGAGGAAAGTAATGATTTCTTGAGGCGCTAACAACCATCAATCTCTGCCATCAGAGAGGGAAATGGCTTGTGACCGGCCGAATGAATAAACTGCATCAGGAGACGTGGCACAAAAGGTGATGTGTAACGAATGGTGGTCAGTTGTCACGAGGGAGAGTGGCTTATTAAGGTCATGATTTGTACTACTAGACTGCTCTTCCAAACATGTGGAATTCCACTTCCAATTCCACCTTCCTAACTCTAATCCTCGATTAAGGAAAATGAAATATGTTTGCATTTACATTCACCAAATTTACTATTATTACTTTTTTTATTGTGCTTTCTAATCTAATCTTTCTAATTTGTTCTACATCATTCAATTAATTGCAATGCTTTTTCTACTGGAAGCTATAAAATAACTTTGTATATAGTTTTGTGAACTTAAGTAATAATAAGTGTTAATTTACTATTATTTTCATTTGTTCACAAAACATATGCCAGTAAAAAAAAGACATATCATATGATTTATGGCCTCTGTGTAAATAGCTGTTTTGGATTAGTTTCAATTGGGGCTCATTTATCAATTTATCACAGTAATAAACTCAGATCCGAGCACAGAAATCATCACAGGGTTCACCTGTGATTCATGAAACGTCTTTTATTCTGCCAATCCCATCAAACAAATGATCATACGTTGATAAATGTGGCGACTGAAAGCAATCATTGTCTTACTCCAAAAACACCCATTAAAGGCATAGTTCACACATTACAAATGTTCATTCATTCATTCATTCATTCATTCATTCATTCATTCATTCATTCATTCATTCATTCATTCATTCATTCATTCATTCATTCATTCATTCATTCATGTCAATAGGGTGTATTTCTATGAGAGCCACTATGATCACTATCACTAGTAAAAACACATTGACATACAAATCCACATTAAACCCTGCGGCTCGTGGCGACACTGATGTCTTAAGACACGAAACGATCAGTTTGTGTGAGAAACCCAATAGCATTTATATATTTTTTTAACCTCAAATACAACACTGTGTACAAAATCCGCAAGCGCGCTATCACTTCCGGCAAGTGAGGTCATGTTGCTGTTTAGCTGCTGTTTGTGCATATAAATTTAAAGCCATGTGGGGGAAAAAAATTTAAACTGTCAATGAAGGCCTTTCTAAACCATCGGATTTCAACAAAAATATCTTTATTTGTGTTTCGAAGATGAAAGGAGGTCTTACGGGTGTCGAACGACATGAGGGTAAGTCATTATTGACATAATTTTCATTTTTGGGTGAACTAACCCTTTAAGAGTTGTTACATTGTTAAAAAAAAGTTATGGATAAAATAAATGTTATTCTATTCAGCAAAGAATCGGTACCATGTACCATGGATATTTTCATGATATATTTTGCAAAAATATTAAACAACACTATTATTTTCAACTGATAATAATATAAAATGTTTCTTAAGCACCAAATCAGCATATGAAAATTATTTTTGAAGGATCATGTGACACTACACAAGACATTACATTTTGAAACATAATAAAATAGAAAATAATTATTTTAAACAGTAATAATATTTTATTATAATAATTATAAAATGTAATAATGTAATCATTTAACAATACTATTGTTTTTCCTGTATTTTTTTAATTTTTTTTATTACCTCAGTCTTAGTGTATAAAGTCATATTTATTGGTCCTTGGCACCAAACATTTTGAAAACCCCTGATATAAAACAACTCTGGGTATATTACCTTCTCAATCATCACAAGTTACCTCATATGCAAAGCTGTCTAAACAATTCATAATAAATGATAAACATGATTTCATGGAATAAATGCATGATTTCAATCTGTGCTAATGGGAGCAGAGTGCAGCCAGAGCAGGTACAGACAAGTTCTAACAGAGGGAAGAGGGAAACTCATTAAACACTTCCTCTTATCACTGGCTGATCTGTAATGTGTGGAACACACTGGATATTCATTAGCTCTCCCTCCTCTTATCCTGTCGCGTTTTAATTGCTAATGATCCTTTCTGTGTGCGTATGCAGGTGCCTGCCGCGATGCCTGACAAATTGAATCTACGCTTACAAAAAGGAGACTTCTGTACAGGGGTGTGTAAAATTTCCAAGGTCTTTCCTTCACCCCGGTGGCGGTTGTTTATAGTATCTCCTTCCTGATCCTGTAACCGTTTGTTGCAAAGCAAAGATGAAGATAAGATGCAGAGCTTTGGCAAAAACAGTCCTGTGACCTGTGCTGTTGCTGAGGAAACCCGTGTCTGACGTTGTGCTGGAGTGAGTCGAGACTTGTGGACAGAGCCAAAACGGCCCTCATTGGACCATAAAGCGAGAACACTCGTGTATATCCATCAATGCCTGCTAATCCACAAATGCCCAAGCTATTTGTGTCCATGGCTTTGAAAAATACTTCAAATAAAGACAAATCATCTGCCTGTATTGAGAGATGCGAGCCATTTTCGTGAATCCCATGTATTGCAATCAGCAAATGGTTGATGAGTGTCACCATGGGAAAATTGGATTGATTACCTTGTTGTTTAGTAAATAGCATTTATGTTGGACAGTTCTTTTTAAACACCTGTGATGGCACAGAGGTCAAACCTTGTTGTAATTATTCTGAGCAAATCTAAAAATAATCTTGTATGAGTCAGGCTCAATGCACATGTGAGAAGAAACTAGATGAAAATGCCTTTGTTTTCTGTTTGGAGAATATTTGTGAGGTGAAAGCAGGTCAATTTGAGCTAAAAAGCTATAATAAAAACAACAACAACAACAAGGTTACGATGGTATATGGGTTTATGACATTCAATTAGATAAAAAAAGACGGCAAATAACTTTCCATCAGCAAGAGCTGGTTTAAATTATTCATATAGTTATGGCAGCTATTTTAACCTAATGTTCTATACTAATGCATTTCTAAACAGCATATTCACCTTAAATGCCTGCTTTTAGCGGCCAGTCTTGTCCTTTGAAGGGTACACAGAGGCAGGAATACTGGATACCCTCATCTGGAGTGCTACCAAAATGAATCTATGTTAGGTTCCAACAAGTTATGAGTCATCATCTCAGTCCTCCGTCTCCTCAGAGCAAGTTCTCTAATAATAGATGCTCAAACTTTAGGTTTGAACATTTGCATTCTTAGCTGCCAGCTACTGTATGCCAAAACTATCAGTTATCGGAGTCAATATCAATGAATACAGATATGGCCCATTCAAAGCTCTGAATAAATGATTTCGACAAGCCATACTACAAGCATATCCTGAGTCTTGAATCACTCTCAAACAGCCTTAAGGAACAACAGTAACAAATAATATCATTCCACACTAGGTCATTCTGACTAAAGGCGTGAACCGTTCCACTGTGAAATAGTTCTATTCTCTGAGGGATTGAAAGAGGGATACAGTAACAGGCTGTTTAGTTTGCTTATGGAAATGAATAAACCACCATTGCTTATTGTATGGGATCTTGTAAAAACTTTTAAAGCACAACTGGACAATAACACTACATCGATTATCTATTTTAAGCTTTTTTTATGATGTGGCTACTACTATTAATACAAACATTTGTCTGTGGAGTTCTGTGCTGAGTAGCTGTAAAACCAATAACAACAACAAAACCTTACCAATATTATACAACAAATATGTTTTGATTGGGTTTGATTGTGTTGTTGTACAGCCAATTTCCTCAGAGGAAACGTCTCATGTTTTGACAGGGCTCAGTGTAACACTCCTTTTTCCAAGTTTGTTATTTTGCTAAACACTGTACTGCAACGGTGATGGAGTTTTTTTCCCAAATAAATTGGAAAAATAAAAAGGTATACATACTTAACATATTTTTGTTCATATTTTTATTTATTCAAAAATATCAGTGTAGGAGGATAGACCAGGGTCAGATTCATTCAAACTCTTAGAACCAGAATAGAACCAAATAGAACCAATGCACGTCTGACATTTACAGCATGAAACTAGATTAAATATCTTGATGAAACAAGATGAAAAAAGTAAAATAAAAATCCTGACCACAAACTAGCTAAACATAGAGCTATACATACTGTACATAAAGCCCTCAACCTCATGTCTACTTTGTTTTTTTTCTATACAGTACAAAATACATTTAAAATAACTGTTTTCTATTTTAATATATTATAAAATATAATAAATGTTTTGTGATGGCAAAGGTGAATTTTTTTGCTTCATTACGCCAGTCTTCAGTGTCACATGATCTTTCAAAAATCATTCTAATATGCTGATTTGCTGCTAAATAAAATTTCTTATTATAATCAATTTAGAAAATGGTTGACCTGATGAATATTTTTTTGGTGAAAACCTGTTATCTATTTTTCCCCTGGATTCTTTGATGAACAACTTTAAAAAAAATAGAAATCTGTTATAGTAATATCAAAGGATTTACTGTACCTTTTAATTTAAAGTGTGCTTACTGAATAAAATTAGCATATTAATTTATATAAAAAATATAAAAAGTAGCTTCCATGCATACTATATATCGTTTTTAATATTTTTATTTTGTAATAATTCCACAGTTATTATCTAAATTAATGTAGACACAACTTAGACATACAGTAAAAAAAAAAAAAGCTGTAATTTTCGGTGAAGAATCTTTTTTTTAACAAATCAAAAACTGAAAAATTGGGCGTGCAAAATTATTCGGTCCCTTTACTTTCAGTGCAGCAAACTCTCTCCAGAAGTTCAGTGAGGATCTCTGAATGATCCAATGTTGACCTAAATGACTAAAGATGATAAATAGAATCCACCTGTGTGTAATCAAGTCTCCGTATAAATGCACCTGCACTGTGATAGTCTCAGAGGTCTGTTTAAAGCGCAGAGAGCATCATGAAGAACAAGTAACACACCAGGCAGGTCTGAGATACTGTTGTGGAGAAGTTTAAAGCCGGATTTGGATGCAAAATGACTTCCCAAGCTTTACACATCCCAAAGAGCACTATGTAAGCGATAATATTGAAATGGAAGGAGTATCAGACCACTGCAAATCTACCAAGACCTGGCCATCCCTCTAAACTTTCAGCTCATACAAGGGGAAGACTGATCAGAGATGCAGCCAAGAGGCCCATGATCACTCTGGATGAACTGCAGAGATCTACAGCTGAGGTGGGAGACTCTGTCCATAGGACAACAATCAGTCGTATACTGCACAAATCTGGCCTTTATGGAAGAGTGGCAAGAAGAAAGCCATTTCTTAAAGATATCCATAAAAAGTGTCGTTTAAAGTTTGCCACAAGCCACATCAAAGACACACCAAACATGTGGAAGAAGGTGCTCTGGTCAGATGAAACCAAAATTAAACTTTTTGGCAACAATGCAAAACGTTATGTTTGGCGTAAAAGCAACACAGCTCATCACCCTGAACACACCATCCCCACTGTCAAACATGGTGGTGGCAGCATCATGGTTTGGGCCTGCTTTTCTTCAGCAGGAACAGGGAAGATGATTAAAATTGATGGGAACATGGATGGAGCCAAATACAGGACCATTCTGGAAGAAAACCTGATGGAGTCTGCAAAAGACCTGAGACTGGGACGGAGAATTGTCTTCCAACAAGACAATGATCCAAAACATAAAGCAAAATCTACAATGGAATGGTTCAAAAATAAACATATCCAGGTGTTAGAATGGCCAAGTCAAAGTCCGGACCTGAATCCAATCGAGAATCTGTGGAAAGAACTGAAAACTGCTGTTCACAAACGCTCTCCATCCAACCTCACTGAGCTCGAGCTCGAGCTGTTCTGCAAGGAGGAATGGGCAAAAAACAGACTCTCGATGTGCAAAACTGATAGAGACATACCCCAAGCGACTTACAGCTGTAATCGCAGCAAAAGGTGGCGCTACAAAGAATAAACTTAAGAGGGGGCCGAATAATTTTGCACACCCAATATTTTAGATTTTGATTTGATAAAAAAAGTTTGCAATTTCCAAAAAATTTCGTTCCACTTCATTATTTTGTCCTTCATACATTGGACTGGTCTTTACTAGTTTAAAAAGGCTCATAAATCGGCCAAAACATGTTTTTATTTAAATCTATTGTTTTGCACATGTTTCTGTGATGGGTAGGTTTAGGGATAGGGGATAGAAAGTATCATTAACCTGATATAAAATCAATGGAAGTCTATGTAATGTCCTCACTAATATAGTGAAACAAACCTGTGTGTGTGTGTGTGTGTGTGTGTGTGTGTGTGTGTGTGTGTTCGTAAAATACTGTTTTATATACATATATAATATATACTGCATTATTAAAAAATGGCTTCTTAAAGAGTTGTGCAACAGTCACTGTTTTCCTTTAGTTAACCCTGAATCTTGTTAAAATTATTCAGACACATTTAGTATGGCATAATAAAAAGATAAATCAAATTAATTGCTTGTGTAAATTTTGGATTCTGCCTTGAGCTATTAAAAGGGATAAGGCTTTAAAGAGAATAATGCATTATAACACATCATGA
Organism: Pseudorasbora parva; assembly: GCF_024679245.1. Taxonomy (NCBI): domain Eukaryota; kingdom Metazoa; phylum Chordata; class Actinopteri; order Cypriniformes; family Gobionidae; genus Pseudorasbora; species Pseudorasbora parva. Next base: position 34,967,238 of record NC_090176.1, read on the forward strand.
CACATCATAACCCTGGGTTAATTGTTTGAAGGAACTGTTTATTGGCCACGGCAGAGTGAAAATGAGTGGTGAATGGACACGCAAAAGTGACAAAGCTAAGCCTAATCAAACAGACAAACAATTACCTGACAAGCTTTACAATAAAAAAAAAATATCTGTGAGGCTGTAAGAGATTGAAGGTTAACTATAGTGTCTTGATTAATGTTCCATTTTCAGAAATCCTTCAATCTAGTAAGTGTCTAAACTTTTTAGGCAACAGTTACTGATTACAAGGTGACAGTGGTTCTGAGGCAGCAATGGAAAATAAAAAAAACAACCTAGGACAGTTTTCATAAAGCCACTGTGAGGAAAAGGACAAAAACATGTCCGGTTGTTATTTGTTCCACATCAGCTAGAACTGGTTTTGCTTCAATTAAGGTCAGCTGTTGAATTGTGCTTTATAAAAGCCACCTGTATTCTTGGAGAGCAATCACAATCTAGTGCTCTATTTTTGGAATGCCCCCATCTGTGCTTGAAGCACCTATAAAATAGGCAATTTTACAGGTGAAACCGTGGATCAGTCAGCTGTGTCTGAGGGATAACCGATCTGGGCATGTGAAGATGTCTGGAGCTTGACAGCCTGGTGGATTGAAGGACCGCGCAGCTCATGTCATTTACTTGGAATGAGAAAAGAACTAAGAAAAGAGAGAATCACAGGAAACCAGTGGTTTTTCCCTTTCAATTTACACTATAACTTTTACAATTTGTCCTAGCATATATTGAAACACTACAGAATGTTATGACAAATTGCAAAAGTAATCATGCAAATTGTGATGAGCCGTTTTTCTTTTTTGGCTTTAGCTTTAGCTTTAGCTTTAGCTCGCTCTCTCTCTCTCTCTCTCCTCTCTCTCTCTCTCTCTCTCTCTCTCTCTCTCTCTCTCTCTCTCTCTCTCTCTCTCTCTCTCTCTCTCTCTCTCTCTCTCTCTCTCTCTCTCTCTCTCTCTCTCTCTCTCTCTCTCTCTCTCTCTCTCTCTCTCTCTACATTTTCAACAATTGCTAAACTATGTTGCTGAAGTACTCAAGGAGAGAGGTGACATGCTGTTATCCACAGAGACATCCGACCTCTAATTGCTTTCAAAAGCCATTTCCTATGATACTTGGCCACAGCAGAAGTTCATTTGCATCCTATGAAGAAGGTGCCTTACTTTTTCTAAGTGCGCTTGCCAAACGGGTCACGTTTTCTCGCGCTAATTATCCTATGAGTCATCATTACCTGTGCTTCATGGCCCCATAAAAGAGTAAAAATAGACAGAGAATAAGATGGAGAACTGTACTAATTAACAGAGCTCACCCTGTTTGCTGATTTTCCTCAAATGTACGAAAGACACATCAAACTTTTGTAAGGCTATAATTGTGTTTGTTGGTTCAGCAACTCAAACTAGACCTTATCAGTTATAGGTCTGACAGTGAATGGATTGATTTAACAAGGTTTTTTTTATTCAACTTTGCTAATTGTCCTGTCCCAGAGTCCTTCTCCCAGAAAATAGGTTTAAATGTTTAAACTGTTACAATCCCAACAGCTTCAAAATATAATAAAAATACAGCCAATATCATTCAGAAGGGTCAGTAATATTAAGAGAAAAGAAATTGATACTTTTATTCAGCATGTATGCATTAAATTGATCAAAAGTGACAGTAAAGACTTTTACATTGTTACAAAATATTTCTATTTCAAATAAATGTTGTTCCTTTGAAATTTCTATTAATCAAAGAGTCAAATACAGCATATACAAAATATTTAGCATTAATAATAAGAAATGTTTACATTCTTATTAGTAATTGTTACCAATTGTTTTTTATTGCTCTTTTACTGTATTTTTGATTAAATAAAGGCAGCCTTCTTTCAACCACTTCTTCAAAAACATCTTAAATCTTACTGACCCCAAACTTATGAATAGTAGTATAATAATATAAGCAAACTTGATAGAACAATGTCTTACCTGTTTTAACTTTTTCAGGTCTTCATCCAACTCAAGATTGTCCAAAATAACAGCCACAAAAAGGCTCAGAAGGATCTAGAACACAGGAGTATATTGAATTTATTTTTCATTACAGTTTGTCAGTACCCACTTATATGCATTAAGATTGCTGGCTAGACAAATCAAATAAACCATTTAAAGACATTTAAGCCAATTATTTTATTAGAAAAACATCTTAAATGAATGTTTAAAGGTCCCAGTAGTTTTAAGACATAAACATGGTGATGTGGCCTCACTATCTGCCATACATTGTCTGTAGGTATATTGTACTGACGGGGTTATGTTGACAGATAATCTGTCATACAGACACAAGTTCTGTCCAAGATGTCGTTCTGATTAAACAATAAAAATAATGTTTGATTAAAAAAAAAAAAAGGTGTATTGGCCAATTCATGACAGAGAAAAAAAGGAACCATAGACACAGCAAAGAGCAAACTGTACAAGATGTAAAGTATGCTCAGGAAAACAAAATGATTTACAGTAGTAGATCAATAATGAATTCACAACTGACTCTGTGTATTAGATGTCATCGGTCCTTTGATATTAAATTACTAAAAGCTGTCTCAAATGCTTCATCATATTTTCTTTTTTTTTCATGGCAGGAAATGAATAAATGATTCAGCCGTGTCTTGATTATATGCTCGATCTGTTCTGTCATTAGTGCGCTCTCTTTCAAATGTCAAATTTAAATGACTGCTCCTCACTCACTCAAACTTGTCAAAAGACTAGAGTATTTATTGTTCTCCACAGAGGAAGAAGAAACGGTTAACACGGGTCTATAGTACTTCATGTGCAAATAGTTTAATATATTCACTGCACACATGTGCATCGCATTGTGGAGCATATCATATCAATAAACAGTTTGGTTCCAAAAAACGAAACAAAAACATCACCAATACACCAATGGCTAAATGTTTGCTCATAATATATGTAATGGGAAGTGACAGGGGCCGTGATGTGGCTGTAAAATGCCCCAAAGGCATGTTTTTAAAGATAAATATATATGTGATGGGAGTGTGTAATGTCAGGTGTGACAACTGGAAAATATATGTGTGTTAGAATGTTTCCAGAGGCACTTTGCTGCCATATTTCCTAAGCAAGTATTGTTACTCTTCTTTATGTTGATAGTTGAGAGGCAGCACTGGAATTTATCCATGTTCACTTTATACACTACTTAAATCCCAGTCAGTTTTTCAGGCTACACGCTGTCTGATAGTCGCAAAACAAACCAGGATTTCCCCCTTAAGGTCCTTATAATTTCTGTCTAACATAGTAGGCAGTTCTGTTCTACAGACAGACTGATCGCCTTTATTCACACTCACTAAGTACCTGAGTACTTCAGATATCAGCTAGAGTGCCGCATCTCTTCAAACCACACAAAACTGACCATTAGAGGTTGAAAAATTGCTCTCACTAACATCCAACCTGCTGCAGGATCTCTGAACATGTTCTCTTGATGGCTAGGTAAGCCAGAAGATCAAGAGAAGGAAAGGAGGATGAAGGATGATTCATTTTCGAATAGTCTGGTTAGCTCCCAGCGGCACAAACTCAAGCTGTCTTCATTTTAGATGCATTTGCTTTGCTGCTATGTTGCTGAAAACATAGAGGATGTCTAACACATGGAACTTGACGCCTTTATAGGAAGCCATAATGAAAAATGAATGGCAAAAGTGATGAGGTAGAACAGGTTACAGACATGTCCCATCACACACTACCAGCTATTTTGTAAGTGTAAACCACTGATGTTCTCTACGTAGATCAGTGGTGTAAACCCTGTGTAAATCCTATGACCACATGCTCATTCAACTTGCACCAAAGGCAAGAGCAACAATTGTGAGCTATGTTACCTGTCATAATATTAGATTAGTTTACAGAAATACACTTTAAAACTCAGATTTTCATTGAGGTCTCAGACACCACTGTACATATCACTATTATATTATACAGTATGTCTACCACCATTATACACTGTGTGTCTGCATAGTTGCTCTCAAGTAGACAAAAATTTAAATAAAATGATAACAATCAGTGCAATAGAGTGCATAATATCAGTGCAATAGAGTACTGTAGGATGACATTTTTGTAGGCCAAAATGCAGAAACAAGTTAGCATTTTAGCATTTCCAGTCCTGATGCCAATTGGTTTTTGGTTAGATGTCTGAAATAAGGTCTGTGGTTAACATAAGCTCAAAATATTTTCATTTTTTTCCCCAACAAAATAAACTACATTTTCTGCCTTTACTTGTCTTGCAAAGACGTTTGCTAAACTAGGGATGCAACAATACAGTGAGCTCACGGCTCAATACATATCTCAAGTTTTTAACCACTGTTTTCGGTTCGGTTCGTTTTTTTTTTGCTTCTTTGTTATTCTATTTTTAGGCGACAGGAACAGAAAGTTATTAGTAATACTATTTCTTTATTACTTAAAGGTGCCTTAGAATGAAAATTGAATTAACCTTGCCATAGTGAAATAACAAGAGTTAAGTACATCACATACTGTGAGTCTCAAACACCAGTGGCTCCTCCTTCATATGTAAATCTTGTGAATCAAAAACACCACGGAAAAATAAATGATTCTCAACATAACGCCAACCATGATGCAATCGTTGGGGATCATTTATATGTACGCCTCCAACATTTGCATATGTCCGAACATGTGCATTGTCAGGCGGAACTGCAGCCGAATCATCAGAACTGCAGGTAAACAAGCGACACTCAAGGATAGAAAAAACGACAGCTCTCATGGACACACAGATAAAAAATGGTCAACAGTCATGGTTGATGTTTATAATCGAATACCACAACAATTAACTTCAAGATCGTTCGTTTGTTCGGCCCATTTTAAGCAAGCTTTGCTCAGCATCTTAAACTGAAGAAAGGGGCAACTACAACTGTATTCCTGCAAGCAGTAAGTAGCGATTTTATGCACTTACTGACTGTTTAAACAATTTCTGATTAAATTGAAAGTTTCTTAGACAGCATTGTCTAGATAATGCAAGATGCTAGTACAGTAACAACAGGAAACACCAAGTACCATACAAAACTAAATAGTGTGTCTAATGTCAAAGGTTAATATTATTTTGTATTACAAAATACAACCATAGATACATTGCTTACAGATTGTTCACTCCATCCTTCTAGCAAACGTCACCTTTTCCACCATTTAAGTTAAAACGATAATCATTTGACAAGGCTATTCATTTTGTAAAAATATATATGTTTATATTTTTGAGAACTTAAGTATGATGTTTTTGCATGCTTGTATTTCAGAGTACATCACAGTAGCCTATGTTGTGACTAACGTTATATAAACATGCAATAAACATGCAAAATCACTGGTTTTGGTTTTGTCTGAGGAAATGAAGAGCGTTTGTGAGGTTGCCAGATTTCAGTAATTTAAAACCCCCCAAACAGAGCTTTTCTGTGAAAAGAACACGTATACTATCTGGTGTTTTACCTAAACGTACAATTTGGCAACCATTTGCATGCGAGCTCTCTCTCTCACGCGCGGATGATCTGAAAACAAATAAACAAGTAGGCTGCATTTTAGCCATCTCCATTAAGATGTTTTGCTTAAAGTGTCATTCAGTCAGTCTGTGTTGACTGACTCATGAGCCGCTTCGCTAATCAACTGAACTGCTGTGTGCTGTGAGCTGCTGAAATAAGCCAATCAGAGCAGAGCTGTAATTTTAATATTAATGATTCTTCCAAATAAGGCAAAAACATAGCATTACATCCTAGGGACAATTTATAGGGTTGTAAATGGACCTGTAAAACTGTACAATGTTTTCCCTTAAATAAGCCACATACCCTCTATGTAGATATCAGAGAACGATTTAACATATTGTTTCAACTCATTCTAGGGCACCTTTAAAAGACTTGAAAAACCTTACTTAAACTTAACTTTAAAAAAAAACCTGTACACATTCCTAGTGTATTATATAATATAAAATAAATATATATCAAGATTTACAGTGGCAGCTCAGAGATGTACAGTAGCATTTAAGCATGAAATTGAATAAATACATGTAGGCTAAAATTAAAACAACATAGTCTTCAATATACTGTACATTGATTCAAAGCTACTGTATTATTACTTCATTCAAGAGGAGTGAGTGATTTTCTCTTTGTCTTTTGTTGTTTTATTAACATAATTTTAGAGGTGAACTGTCCCTTTAAGGACAAGTTTTCACAATCACTGCGCTGCTAAGACCTGCTCGCATCTTATATACAGACACACGCGATTAACTTTATACCCCCTAAATTTAACAAACACCCCCCTAACTTTAGTGCATATGATTGGATATTTGTTCATATCAGCACGTAGCCTAGAAATCTAGATGCACCCTAGCGGCAGCAATTCTAATCTGCGGCGAGTATTGTCTAGCAACTCTCAATACACGTCTGAGCTGTAAAAACCAAACTCTGGTCAGGCCAATCACATCGTGTATAGAGTCGGTGGGCGGGGCTTAACATAATGACAGCCGAGTTGCGCTTGGGTGCTACAAGTAAACACAGAAGCTGGCGAAAGGCGGTCTTTCGAATCAGCTTTGACCGTGACTCTGGAAGACTTGGAGTTAAGCTTTTCTCTGAGAAAAGAACAAAGAACGGCACTTAAGTCATTCTGAAGTCACTGAAGTCATTCAACAAGTGAAGATGTGTTTGGAGTTTTGCTGACCAGATACAGCGAAAGTTTAATCTGTCAACTTCCTCCACTTCACCTTCGTTGCTCTGGTTAGTTGTAGCGCTATCCAACTGCATGCAGAGGGAGTTTGAAAGACAACCGTTTATCCCGCCCCTCGGATTGAGCCCTGTCAATGGTGAGTTTCCAGACCAAACATCTTGATGTGGGTCAGGCTTGTCAGGCTAATAAGCAAGTAGACTCACAGCCACACTCAAACAGAACCGAAATAAATGCTAAAAAAAAAAAAAATTCAATTCATAAGCACGTATTGAACTGTGAATACCGTACCAATTGGTTCAATATTATGTTGAGAATTGTGGCATCCCCATGCTAAACAAGTGGCTAAATTGGACTACAGAGGTTTTAGGGACATTGACAACATCATGGCAAACTCACTAGTCAAATTTAGTCGTTTAAAGCCAATAGTTGTTTATAGATACGTTTATCTTTTTATCTTTGGCAATTGTATTTCATAATTTAAAAAATTCAAAAATTCAAAAGTTGTGTTCTATGGTGAAGATTATGATGATTATGATAAACTTTTGTCAATAATCTAAAATCTATAAATACTTTTGAACTTTTGTCGAGGGAACTTCTGGGTTGGACTATAAAACTATGCTGTAACTGCAACACTCTATAGAAGCTCTTTTGTTTTATCTCACAGAAAAAAGCACAACAAATCATATTTACCAGTGTGGCAAAGAGATGGTAGAGAATGAAGTATATGGCCACCACTGGAGCCCACATCTGTCCCACTGCCACCAGCGTTTGGTCCATGACATCCACCCAACCCTCCTGAGTAAGAATCTGGAACATGGACATAAATGCCTACAGGATAGAAACAGAGAAATGATCAGCATGTATTACTTTATTATTTCTCTTTTATCAGAAAACAACATCTCCTTAAGAATACTTTAGCAATTGAAATATGCTATCAGCATGACTTCATACGAATCGTATGGACAACTTAATATGGCCGTTTGGATATTCTAAAAGTTATATGTGATTGGAACAACAAAATTATTTCTGGTTGAGCTAGTCTTTTAATTGTTAATAGGCACAACAGATGACATTCATGAATTTGACAGATGACGCTAATTGTCCTGACTCTGATTTAACCTCTTCAGTCACTCAAACAAATATGAAATTTGAAAACTAACAAAGCAGAGTAACAATTTTGCATTTGTTGCTTTTCCTAAATATATTTTCATGCATATACAAGGATTTTGGATTAACAATGCTATGACACAACATTCCCAGAAATGGATGCAAAACAAAAAAAACCACGCTCTAGGTCTCAGAATCAGAAAGGAGATACGAGACCACATTTTCATGGTCGTTTTTCACGGAAGTCAAATGAAGGTCTAAACCCAGCTGGTCCCAAGCCTGGTTACAGTCACACGGTCTCTGAGTGACTGCAGATAATTTTGCAACAGGTCTATTGGCAAGGGAGCTGGGTAAACATCATTATCTTCAATGGTTATCATGCCACCCGCCTTGGAAATGAGCGGCATCTGTTTATGTGAGCCCCTCCAAATCCCACTACGCATTGGGATCTGTAGAGTCCCACTAATAACGGAGGATAAAAAGACACCACTAATGAGAACCCCTCTCATGAGCACATAGTATAAAAAAACTTGGAGGAGAGTCTTACATCTATACTGACAAATTAGGTATTATAATAGATATAGAGATATTTTGGGTCACACTGGTTTCTGAAATCTCTTGACTTAATCTGTGTTTTTCTAACAGGATAATTGTCAATATATCGTGATCAAAAAATATAGTCACAAATTTCACAAAAATTTTATTGAAAGAACAAGTTATTTTATCATTTCATCTTTTGATCCACAACTTTCAGTCTCTACAGAAACAGTGAGCTTTACCCGTGGAAATGTGGTGAAACGATCCAAGTCCTCCACAAAGCAGAACATCTGCAAACTGATGGCAGACATCACTATGAGCAGACTGGCAGTGAACACCACTAGACTGCCAAGTTTCTTCCCTGGACCAAAGATTTTATACACAAAATCCTCCAGTGCCGGGGAAATCTTTATTAGACGGACCACTCGCAAAACCTGCAGGAAAGGAGGAAAACATTTAAATTTTATTAAATGCACAAATAATCAAATAATCAAATTTATATATTTATCAAATAACATTTGCTTAAGTAACATCACAGAATGATAAATCCATTTATTAAATAATTAACCAACTAATTTATAAATATATATATATATATATATATAAACATATATATGGCATTGATTATATGATTTTGGTACAATATTATCATAAAAACTATCACAAGAAGAAAGGCTACGGAGCATAGTGGTGTTTGTTTTATTGATTTTTAATGAGCAAATGCTGATATTGACTTCCCAGGGTAACTTGGTAACAAATTGCATTGTTGCTCAAGCAGTTACTAAATTACTCTAGGTGACAACAAATTCAAGCAATGATGCATCTTTGAGGTTGAGTTTTGATCAAGAACAGAGAATGGATATCGATCCATTTGCTTCTTGCTGAATTTGACCTAAGAGTACTTCTGCGGTTGTTACTTTAAAACCTAGAAAAAAATATCCAATATTCCTCAGCAGAAGGTCTTTCTGCACAACAAACATCAACAAATGTGCTTCTTTTGGGTTCTGTTACTTGAGAGACTTAAAACAAAAGTGCTTATCTTATGGTGTTTTTTCCCCTTCCTTTTTCAAATCAGAATTTATGAAGCTCAACTTTTAAAGTATGGTACTAGTAAGACCACAGTCATGGGTTTGATTCCCAGAGAATACACATACTGATATGTGTAAATATGATGTATATAACTTAAAACAGTTGCTTTAGTTAAAAGCATCTGCCAAATGCATAAATACAAATAAAAATTCTGCCAAGGAAGGCGATTAACTTTAGTAGAGACACTTTGTGTCCTATACAAAAGATTTCTTGCTGTTTAAGAACCAATGTAAATCAAGTTCTAATTAGGCTCTCTAGAAACATATATATAAGTTTGACCTTCACACTAAAGGAATAACTACATGACTGGTCTTTCTAGTAAGGAGCTTGAATAGTCTTTTAACTACTTATTAAATTATTAACATTTTGCATGTTCCGCAAGGTGTATGTAAACCTATGACTTCAACTTGTAACACACACAATGCGGTCATGTGCCCCTAATAAGTGTACAAAAGTCATATTAGAAATGTATTATAAAAGTCATAAAGAAATGTGCACAATATACATAAATATAAGCTGTCAATTTGATTACAGAATATTTATTAATACAAATTAGTAACTATGTTCAAAAAGTTTTAGAATACAAGTTTGAAGACAAACTTCTGCTTGCAATATTGACTCATTTCACTAATGATGGAAAAATATAGAATGCTATTTACAAATCAAATTTAACATGGTGACTGCTCATGGTGAATCATGTGTCTCTTTCATGGAAGCTTCATAATGAGCCCAGATATGAATATTCACGGTTGGAGCTCCGCCCCTCCTGCCGAGAGAAAACTGGAGGGAGAGCGCAGGTTCTGTCCTTAATGAGGCTTGTCAACATGAGCGGGTTTCATCCATTCCCATTCCCTGTAGCTGCCTGGAGATGTATGAAAACAGCTCCGCCGTGGCCACCAGTATGTGTTATTATTACCCTGCATTAGTGTATGATTAGCATCTCAGAATATAGTAGGTGCTGCACTCATGCAGGAAGCCTTTTACAAATGCTATGGCTGCACATGTCATGGTCTCACTCAAAATAAAAAATAAACTTTAAGTGTATAACTTGTCAAAACACTGCTATTAGAGTCAATAACATCTGAAAACTAATCTGAGGAGTTTGAACGATGATAGAGAGCTTATTGATTTACAAACACTGTCATTTTGTCTTAATTCAGCATGGTGACATTTTGCTAGATGACAGTACTGATAACAAATTGAATCAAATCAAGTCAATAGAAGTTTCTGTTATCAAATGTTAGTAAAACATACCATGTTTATATTGGTCTCACATCATATAGCTTCCAACGCTACACCATAGATTAATTTAGGAGTATTCAGAAACAAGTATGAAGGTTCTGATTGAATACTTGCATGCTAAATTTCAGTAATGATCAGTAACTGTCTCTAACCTGGAAGTAGGTGAACTGAGAGTGGTAGAGATCAGGATAGATGTGCAGGGTAGTGCCCACTACTAGCAGTGACTCGAACTTGTGTAGAGAGGAACTGATGTAGCCTGTGAAGCCCAAACACCAGATTTTCAGCAGAGCCTCCAAATCAAACAGCACAGTGAAGGCGACCTGAAAACAGCAGAAAGAGGCAGGGCGTATGATAATGGAGAGCTGTTCCTTGTTTGTCCATTTCTTAGTAATTGTGTCCCTAGAGTTCTTGGTTTTTGAAAAGGAAATATGTATGTGATTCAAACAAAGAAGGCTGAAAAAACATTTCCATTCACAATAACAGTGCTTTTAATTTATAAGACACAGTAAATACTATAGAAGGGAGTAAAGGGGAAAAATGCAATCGTAGTGAGAAGCGCTAAGCTACAGGAATGTCAACAGAAGACAGAAAACGAAACTAGTGTTTCCCCAGTTTCCCCCATTTAGTCTGATCCAAAATAAAGAGCAGCATGGATTAATGATGAGATGGATCAGTCTGTGAATATGTGAGGTGCCTTTTCCTCCTTATCTCTGTCTTTCAGCTTGGAGTGGGCGGGTGGCCACACGCCTCTATCTGTCTTTGTTCCCACTGTGCCACCTGCATACTGATTGCAGAGGCAGTGCGTGGCAAAAAGGACACATATATACACAAACACACACACACACATACCCAGCACTTGCTAAAATGGAGTGTTGCCCACAAGCTGTTTGCGCCCACGTTGTCACTCAGTTGATTTAATCTCAGGGTTTTTAAGACGACAGAAAGTGATGAGGATATGTATATATGAGCTTTCAGCAAAAATCTGACATGCTGATGCATTTGAGTGCAATAACAATATGGTTATTTTTGCCCATCAGATAACATAAAAGTGTCAAATTTGCTTTTAAAACTAATACAAATCTTTGCCAAGACAAAGAAAGAGCAGAAAGCCCACTGTAGAATGCAAGAATATGACAAGAAATGTATAATTTTCGAAAGTTCATTATCAAGTAGCATCGTGACACTCCAATTAATATCTGTAAAAAACATGAAGACTTTCACAGTGGGATTCAAATTATGCAGAAATCGTAGCACCTAGCATGAAAAGTGATCAGGGTGTGATTAGTAGCATCTGGGGCATCCATTTTGGGCATCAGATATATACAGTGTCCTAGATAAATTCTGAATTAAATAATAATAATAATAATAATAATAATAATAATAATAATAATAATAATAATAATAATAATAATAATAATAATAATAATAATAATAATAAGTTCTGTTTGTATATCATTTTTAGCCCTATATTTCTAACCCTGTAAAAATTACACACAAAATCCAGAATGCAATAAAATAAACTATACAGTTCATTTTAATAGCCAAGCTTATAAATTACTAAATAAATCAGTAATATATTTAATAATAATTAGGGATCATTACTATTTCACTGCAATTCCATTGCTGTACACATAAAAAATAAGGTTCAGAGCCATTTCTAAGTATCGATATTGACACGTCTTACCTCAGCCAGGTAGAACTCGTCATTGGTGAGTTTATGGTCCTCGCCCTTGTGGTAATTGCTAGCAGCTACAATCACATCAACGGCCACCATACTGAGGATGAACATGTGGAAAACTGAAGATCGCATCAGTTTCTGCAGAGATGAAAGACAGGACGATAGATGCATTTAGTGAGACAGAGCAAACGTTGTTGTTATCTTATCAACATGCTAGCAAAGTCACTACACTGTAAAATCCAATAGTTGTTCTTACTTAGACTTTTTAATTAACTTTACTTAATGTCCAATAATTTGTTGAACTTGTAATCTGAATTATTTGCATGCTAATGCATTTGTTACTCAGAAAACCCAAGTAAACATTACTTGACTGGTTTGATTACCATTTTGCCGTAGAAAAAACAAACAAACAAAAAACAGGTGGGCGGGCAAAAGGTTGAGGCGGGGCAATTCTTAATAGACTTTTCCTCCAAGAATTTCCTCCACTTCTGCAGTCATCATTCTTCTTATTTGCATTCACTCATTTTCCAGTACACGCCCTCAGCTCACAGATAGAATTATGTCAACACAACTTAAATGGTTTAAGTAAGAACAACTTGATGCAATTAAGCTTACTTACTAATACATTTAAATTAAGTATACTTCATTAACAAGTTTTCTGTACAAATTTTGTCAAAAAAAAAAAAACACGTTACTTTAATTGAAAATTTTAAGGTAAAAGTAAAGGTTTAAAGTAAAGTCAACTTATTACATTTTACAGTGTATTAGACTTTCAGTCTAATTTCAGTGCAGTCAACTTTTTTGTCAGCTGCAAATATATTTCAAATGTGCACAACTTCAATTCATAGAGCCGCCATACTGAGCATTACAATTTCTGCCATTCATTTTTATATGCGTGGTCTATTGCCTCTCCCTTTTAATTTCTCTGGATGTATATCCTCCATTACGGACAAGCAGTCTGACTGCTTCCTCATATTGAGTGTAGTTGCTTGAAGAACATTATTTTCCACTTGATTCTCCACTTTGGTATGATGGAAGCTTTTAATCACAGTAAGGGCTGAGCCAACTAAATGGACCCTCACTGCCTGAGCAGTCCAAATTAACCCATCTCAGGCCCATTACAGACCCATGGAACATGAGTCGGGATAGAGAACTTAATTTAAACCCAGACTGAGACACCTGTCTGCTGCCCTTGAAATTTGTCTCTACTTGAGCCTGTGGTAGACATCTTTTCTTATAAAAGGTGCAACACTTGATGAATTATAATGTAGGTACTGTCAACCGTATTAAATACAGATTGCATTAGAAAGAAGTTTATTTTACAATGCATGCACTTATTAAAGTACTGGTTAATGTAAGGTAACTACATGGGTTAAGGTTAGGTTAAGGGGTAGGTTCAGGGTTAGTAGCTAGTCATTACCCAGTTATTGTAATTACTATAATAAGTACATAGCACATGCACTGGGAACAGAACTGTAAAATAAAGTACTACCAAAGTGTTCCTACTAGAAAGCACGATATCTGGAATATTGTCATTTAATTATGTTCTATTATTTTAATATATTACTGATAGTTAGGACTGAAAGGTTCCAAAAGCCTGATTCCTCTCGATCTGACATGGCTGAGTTTCTTCCACACTGACTAATAAGACATAATCTTTTGGGTCATGTGTCTGGAAGCCAGAATTCTAGATAAACAGCTGTCAGCGGAGCTGATATCATTGGTCTCGGAGAACAAAATACAACATATTAAAGCCATAGCAGTAACAAATAAGCAATATGAAAATAACTCGCTGACAAAGGGAGAATGTGTTTATTAATACATATTTGTACTGTGCTAGCCTAGTATGATTTCATTAGGAACAGCTTTGCAACAATGGAGTTCTATTATTGTCAACACACTGTGATATTTTCTCAAATCCCCCTATAACTGAAAGCGAATGAAAGTATAAAAGCAAGTGAAATTTGAATAATAACCTGCATTTTGTATTAAGGTGAGATATGTAAGGTGAAATATGTATTGCCTATTGGGAGGTATGCAGTCTAGCAAGTGAAATTTGTATTATCAGATGGGTCCATGCCTGTTTTATACCCATGTTTTGTTCTATCATTTAAAATAAAAATAAAAAATCAAGCATTTAGAAAAATTCAATCAAATACTCTATGCAGAAAATTATAGCTTTGAGGTTGCGTGATGAAATATGCTTCAGGTCAACTAAATTAATAGATAAATATTATTGTGGAATCCCTGGTAAAACTACGCAACCCACAATCCTGAAGGAGCTCTACAGTACCAACCAGAGAAGTAATTGTTACCATGGAAACAGACATCATGGGAATAGAGCTCAACAGTGACCACCCACTCCCATGAAGCATTGCAAATGATGTATAGTCTCCTTAGACTCTGAAACAACATACATTTATATACATTTAAATAGTTAGCAATTAACATAAAATACAACATAATATATGTTACTTCTGACCCATTTACACAATTTGCTGCAAATGCTTCAAGAGGAATGTGATTAATGGCAGACACTAGGCAGGATGGAGTGTTTAGGGAAACCGTTTTGGAAGTAATCATTATTTTATCAATTCTGTTTGATGCCCCTAATGGCACAAAAGTACACGCTGCACCTTTAAATTAAATTCATTATCAATGCACACACAGAGGAAATACCCAACATGACCAATGACAGAGGGACTATTTCACTTTCATTGCAGTGTTATGACACGGTGGATGGCACAGTCTAACTTGTATAAACACTCACAGCTTGGGTGCATTTATGTGTTATAAAACAATGAGGAGACACACCAAAGAGATGTAGATAAAATGCAACATGTACACTCAACAGTCCTGCATGAACACAGCTTGTGGGTGGGTGGAAAATCTCAAATGAGCTGGAGAGAGAGGAAATGAAAACGAGGGAGGGGGGGGGGCAGAGGAAGAGGAGAGAGAAAATAAGAACAGAGGAAGGACCTTTTGGAAGACCAACAAAAAAAATCCCACCCACATCATTTGGAGTAGCCAAAATAGTCGATAACAATTATGTAAAACCGATTTAACTCCTCTTTATTAACGAGAGAGGGAGGGAAACCTGTCTACAACAGGATTAAACTGATATATCTGATACATTCATCTAACAACAGTAAAATGGAGTAATATGTTATTATTTTATATACAGCTAAAGCATTTAGGGTAGGCCAAGAATATCCCCTTGTTACAAAATCCTTACAGACATTTTTTACCCTAGTCAACTAGCCAACTCGCTGAAAGCAAAAGAGAGGAAGAAGAAAGTAAATAGGAAATGGTCTATTAAGTAGAGAGGTGAAAGACTGAGAGATTCTGTGGCAGGGTTCGTGGGCAGAGACATAAAAAAAGAGACATTCTCCCTCCGGGTCTGACAGCCAGACGTCCACATGTGGAACAATGTGGCCCTGCGCCAAATACAATCTCCAAAATAAAGCTTGCCTTTGGAAAGACAATGGCAAAAGGGCATACAAGAAGAGATAATCTGAGAACAGATTTTCTCTTTTTCTGTGTGTCCAGAGGCTGCCCATCTGCCCAGAGAGATATATATCGACTGTGATTCCTTAGACTTGTGCATGTTGTAAATAGAAGGTAACGGTTTTTGCAATTGCCAATTAAACCGTCCCTAACCCTGCTAGGGTTCTGTTAGGATGGCAGTTATGTCATCTAAAAAAGCCAATGACTTGCACACTATTTATTTCCCGCTATACTATAGTTTTCCCAACAACCAGCAATATTGAAACCCTGCAAAACTTTCAGCATTTTTACAGTTTCAATATATTCTCTTTACTCTAATTTTATAGCCTTTTTACAAACGTGCATGGCCCCAAAAGGAGGCTTTGGGAGATGTTGTCAGGTCACATCTTGGTTTAAATTTGTCCCCAAAAAATGGTGTAAATTATTAATAAATAATAATAATACAATAATAGTATTTTAATATGATGACTTCAGATGCCTCAACACCTGTGAAGAGACGACTCCAACTACTGCGAGGACTTCAGATGACGCAACTCTGAATCAACATGCACCAATGCTAAATTCTGCTATACATATCCTAATCATTGTTAGCATGTATTCATTACTTCATTGGGCTTAATTTTGCCTTAATTTAATACGTTGTTTAAATTAATACTTTGTTAGCTAACTGCATACATTTCTGAAATGCATAAGTCACCTCTGATAACAGATCACTAATGTAGACACATGTATTTTCTGTAAAGCTGCTTTGAAATAATTTAAGATAAAATTTAGGTTTTCAGTTTGAATATATTTTAAAATGTAATTTATTCCTGTGACGTCCAGTCGTATTACTCCAGTTTTAACAATGATTAAGTAAGTGATAATGTACACCCAGCCGGTTGTTATCGCAGAATAAACCCCGACAGAGTGATCAGGACCCCGACGCGCCGTCCTTATTACACGGCTACTAGTTTCAAATAAATTAGACACAAAATATCGTCTTGAGATTAAATATTTTATTAGCTCTTCCGCAAAGCTTCCGCAAAGAAGAACAGTTCCAAACTGCTTTAAGCTTTTATCTATTCCTGCTAAATGTTGAAAATGAATGCTGAAAGGGTTAGTTCACCCAAAAATGAAACCAAGCCTATGATTTACTCACCCTCAAGTCATTATAGGTGTATATGACATTCTTCTTTCAGACAAATATAATCGGAGTTATATTTAAAAAAATCCAGGCTAACGTTAATCCAAGCAATAGTTGTAGCTGTTTTTGAAGTCCATAAAAAATGCAGCTGTCCGTCAAATAACGTGCTCCACACGGCTCCGATGGGTTAATAGAGCCTTCTGATTCGAATCGATGCGTTTGTGTAAGAAAAATATCCATATTTAAAACGTTATAAAGGAAACCCGCCTTGAAGTCTTCCATTGTAGTCATGGCTGTTTAAGTATTTAACAACCACAAGATGGCACCAGCGTTAAGCATAGAAATACTGGCGTGCGCGCCATCTGCTCCCCAGATTTCTTTGCCTTCACGAAGCGGTAGCATCACTCCCTTTGTGCGATTTATCTGACCCTTAAAAAAGGGATTTAAAGGTCCACTGAAATCAAAATTTAAGTTTTTTAGCTTTTAGGATGACTGTGTTAGCCTTAAAGTTATGAATAAGCTGGTATGTTCCAAAACTATGACAAAATTTGCATTTAGGAGATATAAGCACCCAAAATTTGAGCGCAGCGCGGATCATAATGCGCGAGTCGGTGCAGACAACAAACATATTGACCCATTTGAATTCTGCACAGAATGCTGCATTTCAAAGCGATATGGAGGAGATTATGATGGTAAACTTTGTTAGAGGAAACTGCCTTTACTAAACAGAGAGAGAAGGTCCGCTCTTGCGCTCTAGTCAAACTGTATATTAACGAAACACTATTGGCTGTTTCAAAAAAGGGGAGGAGCTGCTAACAGCTGGAGCCGTTTCAGTGGAAATCACATCAACACATTGAATAATGCGGTGCGTTTCAAGGCACTTCAGTGGGCCTTTAAGCATCTCTCCTTCACTACTTCAATGGCCACGGATGGCAGAACTTTGTTCTCCCAACTGGTGAAGTATATGATGGCGTTTCGTTGTTGCCCTGCCGTGCACTCGCTCTATTCGAGCGATGACCTGCATGGTAAGTGATACATTATATATTATTTTATATATTTATGTATATGGGCCTGCCCACATGCGTGAGGTGGCTCAGGACACTTCGAAAAGCAAATATCGCTATGTACTCCCTCTTGAAGAGGTATTTTAAAACTATAAATACTAGGCCTCCCTCGACTACGGCCTGGGGTTCGAATGTTTAGCTCTAGGACATTGAGTGTGTGCAGGCTATTTCCCTTCTCTCACTCCCTCTCACGAGTGCGCGTGCTTAGCGAAGTTTTTCAGCTTGTATGCGCGCACAAAACTATTTGATCCTCCGCCCGGAAGCATGTGAGACTGTTTCTTGCGGCCTGGCTTACACTTTGCTTACGACAGCATCTGACTCCAAGGATTTCGGGCCTATCTCGTTTGACTACGCTTTCCTGCCTGGCGGCCAGGAAAATGCGCAGCCTTTGCGGCCTACTCCAAGCTCGTCGTCGCGCTTTGCGTGTGACTGAGAAGCCTCTTAGAGCTAGAGGGACGGCGCTGCGCCATCAGCCAATTAATTGGCGTGATTCTATAAGGGCTTTAGACAATCGGCACGCCCATGGGCGTACCCCATATGCGTCATTATACAGCATCAATGTGAACCTATGTAAAAAAAAAATATTTTACAGAGGCGTGTAATAAGCCTGGAGTAATACGACTGGACATTACAGGAATAAATTACATTTTAAAATATATTCATATTGTAGAGAAATTGTATTTAATAATTGTTTAATCGACACGTCATCATCAATATAATGTCATCATCGTCACGTCATCCCCGCCGTGATACCGCTGCTCTTTCTAATATTCAAATCTAATATGACTTCTGACCTTTAAGGCAGAGTCCTGCACGGGTCCATTTTAGGAGACCCGCCCCCGCCCGTACCCGCAAGGTTTAGCACCAGATTCGACCCGTGACCTGTGAAAATATCAAAATTAAATCCGCACCCGGCCAGACCCGTTAATATTTGGCCCGTTACCCGACCTGTGCCCGCGATAAATCACACACGCTAAAATCATTCAAATTAAAATGCTTTATTTTTTATCTTGCACCTCTCTCAACATCAACAGTGCCATGGAATGGGCTAATGAAACAGGCTGTGCCTTTAAAGACTCGTTGTCAACAATTTCATATAGCCTACTCCACTCACCCACTTTACTTTTACTTCACACATCGCTACTCCTGCAACGCTCGCTCCATCTAGGCTAAGAGAGGCATCAACAAAAGTTGCACTGTCCCAGTGGTGGTGACGTGATAGGTCAAATGGCATATCGTTGTTGCGTGTGTGTGTGTGTAATGGTAATTTGGACATAGAAATTGTAATACAGTATGTTCGAGGGGGGAAGAAGGAGGCGGAAACCGGGTGAACATTTAAAAGACTTTAACCAAACAAAACGAAAGTAACGTGCAGCCCCTCACGGACATCTGCCATGCGCACACACATAATAAAACGTAAACACAACTCAACGTCAAATCCATGTCTGGTGATCTCTTATCCTTTATTGGTGTAGCTCGTCCTTATATGCCTCCGAGCTCCCTCAGACGACTCGAGACCGATGTGGCTCACAGGTGAAGCTCATTCACAATCACGCCCGGTCTTGCTCGCTCTCTCGCTCGTTCACCTCGGCACAGAAATATTGCATATATTTTTCATTCGCGCTTCTACCCACCCGCACAGAGTTAATTATCCGCCCGCATCCCCGCCCGTCAATTTTATAAATGTCACAATCCACCCGTTTTAGCCACTTTTATGCGGGTACCCGTGGATACCCGTGGGTACCCGACCCGTTGCAGGACTCTGCTTTAAGGTTACCAGAATAATAATCAAACACTCTTTGTTAATAGGCCACAGGAAAACTGGCACCCTAACTGAGCCTGGTTTCTCCCAAGGTTTATTCTTCTCCATTATGCCACCTGATGGAGTTTTGGATATATAAGATATCATACTTATATGCTGATTTGGTGCTCAACAAATATTTCTTCTTGTAATCAATGCTGAAAACAGTAGTGCTGCTTAATATTTTTGTGGAAACCATGATACTTTTCATCCAGGAAACTTTGAATAGAAAGTTTAAAAAAACTGCAATTTTGTAAACTATGCAAAAGTATTTCCTGTCAATTGAATGCATCCTTGCTAAATAAAAGTATCAATTTCTTAAAAAAATAAAATAAAAACAACCTTACCGAACCCAAACTTTTGAATAGTAGAGGTGTTTCAAAGCATGTCCCAATACTGAGTAAAAATAGCAAACAACAGCATGTAGCAGATGCTGTTTTTATACACAAATATAATTTTAATTTTACAGATTCAAACTAAACACTTTCAAACTGCTAATGAATTTACAATTTTCTGTCAAATCTGTAAATGGAAAGTCTGTAGTCATACATGACTTGTAGAGCCCCAGGAAATGTCCCTAGTGTCCTACACTTCATCTCAAAGAAGAAAAATAAGAGAAGGACAGTGGCAGTCTGGTTTGTCTGCTGCTCTGGTCTGGGATCACAGCTCAGAATTCACTGTGCAGCCTCTATGACTAATATGTGACATGACAAAGCAGTTTGACATTTTCAGCTTCTCTATGTTGGTTTTCCCTCGGGTCTTTCGACTGAAGGGGGACTAACAGGTGAATCCATTTCCTCAGGGCTCTTGACTTCACCCAAAAATGTTCCAGGCTTTCTGAAAGACATGCTTTTATAGCAGGGTTTGAGAGCTTGCTTGTGCAATTCATCCATTGTCTAATTCAAGTTTCGACTGTGATGTGATGCCTATTTCTCTTGAGTGGAGAACATAAAAACAGCACTGTCAATGCACTGAAGGTGTGGTGGCCTACTTCTTCTGATGTTGCTGGTGCCACATGAATACCTAGCAGAGCTGTCGCAATCAATTAAATGGCAACCTTTGTGAGGGCGGGATGCACCTCTCTCCCTCTCTCTATTTCATTGCATTTGATGCAGCCCAATTTGTATGCTCCAAATCTTCCTGCAAACAGACATTCAGAGCATCTTGTTACTGCTCCTCCTTGTATGCTTGAAACTTCAGGCTTTACACCTGTCAGCTGACATGCAATTAGTGTTCTTTACAGTAAGGTGCCTGTCATGCTCCATCAGTTCTGTGCCAAAATCAAAGACAGCAACAACTCAAAGGGAAGAACATTTCTTTATCATTCAGTGCACGTCAGCGCCATTTGACCAAACATTTACTGATTCTTAAAGGAATAGTTCTCTCCAAAATTGTCATTTTTACTCACAACATCATTCTAAATTCATATGGATTTCTTTTTTTTCTGTGAAATACATAAAAAAGAAAGTCTGAAGACTATGCTGGTCACTGATTTACATGCAATAAATTATGCCAAAGCATTTCCTTCTGAAGTCAAAATATATTTGCATGAGAAATTTAAGTTGTTATTCACTGAAAACTTGACATCCACTTTAGCTGTCCTTGAACGATTCATCAGAGAAGAAGCATATAAATTCATTTTATTTATTTACATGATTATCATGGCTATCAAAATCCAGTGTTCTGTATTTTGCGTACGTGAGTTTTTGTTGTGTACTGTGCTAATTAATTGAGACTTCTTAGTTGGCCTTGTTTGTTTCGTTGCTTCTATTGCTCTCCCCTTTTTTGTAAGTCGCTTTGGATAAAAGCGTCTGCTAAATGATTAAATGTAAATGTAATGTAAATGTATTTTTTCTGTACTGTTTTGTCCACATAGCAGTATGAATAACTGTTCATGAACTTGTAATTTTTTGTTGAAGTTTGAAAACTTTATTTCCAATGCATGGAAAATAAACAACTTTTTGTGTTTGTCTTCAGAATTTCAATATAGCACACAAGTCATTTGCACCACTCTCAGGTTGCTCTTTTACATACATTTTCATGGAATGAAAAAATCTTGGTTACTAATGTAAGACTTGTTCCTTTATGGAGAGAACAGAGACATTATGTCAAAGACTGACTGATGGGGTCTCACTTTGGAGCCCCAATCACTTCTGATTTGTAGAAAAACAGTCAATGGAATTGGCGAGTGGAATTTGCATGCCAAGCCACTCCCTGTGCATACAGGTATACACGATGGCGGCACACATCCACACTTTCAGGTTTATGCAGAAGAACCGATTTGGCAGGAAAGACATAACCTCTCTGTTCCCTACATCAGGGTACAAGGGTTACATCAGTAACCAAAATGTTCCCTATCTGTCAGTCATGTTCGATTTTATGTCAAAGACATAAGCCCCTGAACTGTAATACGAAGGTTGGAGACGCAAATGCTGATGTGCCCTTTTGGCAACAGCCCTTATACAGTCATAACCTAACCAGCACCCCACATAAGCCCAATAATAATAATACTCCATTCAAACCGGATGGAAGGGATAAGGCTTATAATGGAGATGGTTACAGCTGCTGTTCCTCTTGTATGTTACTTCATTGAAAGAGTGCTTCGGTCCTCTATACCCAATTTATTTATCAGGAGGAGGCAACACTCAGAGTGGAGTGAGCCCTCACTCTGAAGGGGCCCGGCATGCCTTGGAGCTGGTATCCACTATCCATTGGGCAGTTCACGTAAACACGCAGGGAGTGAATTGCACAGTGTGCTTCAGGTTGGCCTGAATTCAAGGCACAAGCCTGCAGGTCCCCCACCCTCTTGACTGATTCTCAGCATCTCAAAGGGAGCTCTTTTCAGACCAGAAAGAGATTCAAGAAGGGATGAGATGTGGCCTGGGAGGATTTAACAATATATACCTTCAAAGGGGACAGCCTTCAATCCAACCTCTCTTGCATGAAGAAAAGCACAGAGCTGATTGGGCATTTCCAGGAGTCTTCCACTCAGAACACTATTCAGCTAACTGACTTCACTTCAAAGCATAAGCTTGCCTAGTAGAGGGAGCTCTGGCTTGAGAGATAATGTCTACCACTGCCAGTGGTAGGCCACTTAAGTTCTCCACATCCCATCCAAGCCCTGTCCCTGAGAAAGAAGGTAAATCCACCAGGGAAATCCACCAGGTAAGGGGCTGTAGCAAGCAACATCAGGTCTGAAAACCATGTCCGATTGGGCCAGTAAGGTGCAACATCAATACCTGCTCCTTATCCTCCCTGACCCTGCATTGTCTGTGCATGCACATATTTTGGTACTTTTGACAACACTACTCCAGAGCAGATGGCGAGAGAGTTGGGCACACGCAATGTGAGCAAAGCCTGCCCTGCCAATTGATGTACGCAATCATCGCAGTGTTGTCCATGCGGGGCAAACGTGTTGGACCGCACAGACAAAACTGCAATGGTTGCGTACATCAACCGGCAGGTCAGGGTATGCTTATATCGTAACCGGCGCAGGGCGAGTAGCACTGCCAGCAACTCTAGGCAATTGGTATGCCACTGCAGTCAAGGTCCCGTCTAGAAGCCCTAAGCTGCATGCCCATTGGACACAGCGCCCTAGCCCGTTCTGCCTGGACACAGCGCCCTAGCCCGTTCTGCCTGGACACTTGTTCTAGGGGTATTTCCAGCCTTTAGAAAGGAAAGGTCTGACCAAGGGCTGAAAGTTTGGCAGCAGATTGGTGTGATGGTTTGCTGCAAACCAATGTTGAGGCATCTTGAACAGGAGCTTGTGAAGGGTCCAGTTCAAGAATCACAGATCCAAGATCGGCTGTAACTCACCACCTTTCTTGGGTACAATTAATCATGGGTAAAAAATAAACTGTAAAACTCTGACTTCATCTCGGCTGGAGGGATACACTCTATTGTGTCCTTCACAAGCAGGACCAGAATTTCTGCATGCAGAACAGGGGAATATTTGCCATGGTAAACCAGATGCCACTGAACCTCGGGGTATGCCTGGCGAACTGAATTTGATAGCTGAGTCTTAAAATCTTAATATGCCAACAAGACCGGCTGAAAAGCACTTGCAGGCTCCCGAGCTCTGCACAAGCAGCATCAAAGGGACAACCGATGTACCCATGGAGGCCAGTGAGGAACACTGGGGCCTAACCCTGGCATATCCCAAAGTAGATTCAGCAAGTGTGGCGTGACCAAGTCTGTGGTTCCCACAAGGGAATGGTTATGGGGGTGTGAAGAATCAACGCATCCTTTACAGGCGAACTCCCTCTCTGTGGTGAAAAAAAAAGTGGGGTGGGAGTGAAGAAGCAACACATCGCTCACTGTTAAAGCACACCCGATATGGCCCAGAGACTAAAGAAACCACTATTGAAAAAGTGGGTAGACGGAACAGAAATAAACTTTTAAATTAAACTGAAGATTCGCTGCCCGGCTCTCCGCCAGAAGTAAGAGTGGAAGTGACATGTGAAGGCCACAAACAATGCAAACCATGGATACCTGCAGCAGGGGGCAGAGTGATTGGGGGTTAGGATCCTTGTTTAAGGGCAATTTCCTTCCAATATAAAGAATTGAACACACAAACTTTGGGTTATCAGTCTGTTAACCAGATTTGTTGATCTGCCCCTCAGCAGACCTGCATAATGCGCTGAATGCGCTTTCTCTTCAGCAAGAGATCTCCTCTAGTTTTCAAGCTCGTTTAGGTTATAGAAATGCTCTTTGTGAGGCAAATGGTCTTCAACATAATGTTGAATATGACTGGCAGACAGAGAGCAAGCAGCATTAACATTCTGCTAAACATCTTATAAAGATTTTTAAATTAAAAATCAGTTAATATTAATTTATGTCAAAAATCCAGCTTTTATGTATTACAATTAAATGGAGGCGAACAAAGAACAGAAAGATTAAGTAGATGCAGGTTATTCTTACAAAAAAAAAAAAAAACTGACACTGACTTCTGTTTGAGAGTTCTTCTGTCTATCAACAAGCATCAGCAAAGACCAATGAAGCATCTTATAGTAATGTATATCTAACACACCAAATTTAAATCATCAGCAAACTGAGTGCTACAAAAGCACTTTTTGTGAACTCCATAGGCATACCCCGACATTTTCGCTCCATTGTTTAATTAGAAAACAGGAACAAAAATAGCTGCTTGGAGACCTGCAGTGTTCAAATCCCACTGCTTATCGAAGTTATTACTGCAGTGAGGTGATTCATTCTCTGTCTGGGACCTGCTGGTTAATTAAAACTGACTGTCCTCCAGAATTCTCCAGCCACCATTCAAGACCAGGTTAGGGATGCAGACTGGCTAGGTCTTGAGCATCATGGTTGCGGTTGTTGATTAGGCACACTGAAGGCTGGGAGAAATAGGTCCCTTGGGAGAAATACATGTTGTGAGGTCAGAGTTGGGGTAATGGAGGGTTTCCTTTATATAAATAACTTTGGTGTGGGAGTGGGGCCAAGGTGTTTCCTTTATGGATGGCACCTTCAGTTTAACAGGGTTATCAATCACGACATCCAGGGTTTAAAACACAGAGCGGCCAAGCGGGAAAAATACTGAACGATCAGGGAACTGCTCTTCATTGAACTGTATTGTAAATCAAAATGACTAAACTGTGTTTAGCTTAATCTAAATTTAGTCCAAGATGTTAATGTGGCCAACCTTCAACTACATTTTGCTGTCACATTAAAAGGAAAATTCAACCAAAAATAAAAATTCTGGCTAGCACTTTATTTTAGTGTGCTTGTAACATGTTAAATGTAGTAATAATGCTTGTTACATGTTAAATGTAGTAATAATTTATGTAATTATATAAATTACGCATAATTACATGCAGCTAATTCTAAACCAAAACCTAATCCTAACCCTATAGTAAGTACCAGGGCTGGACTGGGGCTAAAATTCGGCTCTGGCATACCCAGCAGATCCGGCCCATGAGTTCCCTGTGAATGTTTTTGCTGGGGTTGGGGCCTTCAATTGGAGTAAATAAATAAAACTAGGACAAGGGCAAATAATGATAGATATTATCGAATTTGCTGCAAATGCAGATAAACTTAATATTGTTTTTTTTTGTCACACAGAAATGCCCTTGGCAGTAAAGCACTGATGTGATTTAGGATTTTGAGCTAAGATGGAGTAAAGTAAATTTACTTCTTTTAAATGCTGTCATCATTTACTCACTCTCGTGTCATTCCAAACCTGTATGACTTCTGTGAAACACAAAAGAAGATGTTCTGAAGAATGTTGGCAACCAAGCCATTTTGGTTAGGCTACCATTTGAATATTGTATGAACAAAAAACAGACTCAAATTATTTTATTTAATGCTACACAGAAATAAATTCATTTAGGTTTGGAATGACATTAGGGTGAGTAAATGATCACATTTTTGGGTTGAAAAATCATATTTTTCAAGAGTTAACACATCATTTAAGTAAGACACTGATATCTATCTTTCATTAGGCTATTCAATTTCATTAAATCTATTAAAAAAAAAGTTAAAACTTTTAAAGAGGAAAAAAAAGCTTTGTCCTTAAAACTGTTTTATAGAATATAGTTTAACTGTAGGCCAGTTTCATTTAAATGTAAGATCATGGTAGTAACACAGTAAAAAACATAGACTGTAAAAACCTTGCACCTCATTATATGGCTATATAATGAACATTCTAAAACTATATAAAACATATATAATAAACTATTATATTTGTAAGTAAAACAAAATGTAAACACCTGTAGAAAATATGAAAACAGCCTCTATAAAAGTTATTTATATTCGGCAATATTAATTTAAGTATTATAGCAACATTTTTAAAAAATGTTTCTTCCAAAACACCATATTTCTTCAATGTTAGCTGCAATGTAAATTGTGGTTCTGCTAAAGTTTGTGTGTATTGCCGTTTTCCACTTTACCTCGCCATGAATACGTGCTCATGGCTGTTTTCAGCTGATTCAACACAGAACCTGTAATGTTTCCATATCATACGATTGTATAAAACAAAATTCGGAGTCAAAGTGCCGTATAGAGCAGCATTTAAATGCAGCGTGCGTTCGTCAGCGGCTGCATTATGCAGATATTCACCTTTGCAGTTCCATGCGCTCAAATACTAAATAAATAAATAAATAGAAAAAAGCACCTGATATGGAGGGGAGGTCTCTCTCGATTCGGCTTGTCAATTCAGAAGACAAACCAATGGGCCGCTGTCGCTGCATGTTGTCAGTGGTAAAAAATAAAAATAAAATTAAAAACACTACCGGCCCCAAAGTGAGTCGGCCCACCGGGAGTATGTGAAGCACATGAGTATGTGCCCACAGAAAACAGTATGTGATGTTAGTTAATGTAATTGTACTGTTGCCCAGTTTATATTCTGACTTACAATTCTGGTTATCTATGAGGGTGATCTACTTGGTTAAATATCATTATTCTGAAGCAACACTCTCATCAGCTTTGATGTATTTAAATCTTCTTATTTATGATATATATTTTTACCTTTTATAAAGGATTTTTATTTAATCTTTATTAAAAATCTTATTAAATATGAGCTATGCTTCAGCATTCCTTTTATATTCTTAAATTTGATCAATAAATTAAATTAGAATAAGACACATAGGGTTGTTACCAATCAAATTAATTAATTTACACTGAAAAATGACAACTGACAAATAAATACTGTTATGAGTATATATATATATATATATATATATATATATATAAAACAAATAAGAAATGTTAGATTCGTTCAAATGGCTGATTTGTTCATTACTTCATTTATGAATAGGTCATTGAAACTTTGAGTCAACCGATTCATTCAAAACGCCAAATCATTCAGTAACACACTGCTGTTGTGAGATGCGTTATGATTCTGATGTGGAAATAATATCTAATCTTGGAAATATTTTCGCTGCTAAAATAGAACAAAACCAGTCAATATTGCATCTAAACTGTAAGTGGCTAATGTTAATTCATTGTTTATGGAACTGTCATATGAAATCATTGTCACATTTCAATCGTGATGGTATTCAGGGAAACAACACCCTTGGTCGTGTCATGTGATGTTTTTTAACTGTATTATAAGTTATAAAATATAAAAACTTCACATTTTGAATTTCTACTGCACTATGTAACTGAGTTTCTTTGTGTGAGCGGGGCTGATTTGTTTTGATTTCTCCCAGAGAGGTTGCGAGAGCCTCAACAGCGCAACCTCATCGTTACTGTTAGTTCTTTATACATTATATATTATTAGCCATTAATTATCCGGACAATCCTTAATCTCGAGCCCTGAAACTGATCAGAAAACGTAACAGAACTTTGTAGAAATGTAGTGGAGTAGAAAGTAAAATATTTGCTCCAAAATGTTACAAAGTAAAAGTCAAAAGTATGCACTATTGATTCTACTTAAGTAAAGTACAGATACAAAATGTACTTAAAGGTCATGCCATGGTGAAATAATAAGATTTCAGTACATGAACATCACATACTGTGAGTCTCAAACATCATTGCCTCCTACTTCTTATGTAAATCTTGTGAAAACATAACACAACGGAAAAAAAGTGCTTCTCAACATAAACTCAACAGTGACACAAGCATTGGGGATCATTTATATGCACGCCCCCAACATTTGCATCTGTCCAAACGTGCATTGTCAGGCAGAAATGGGAGCGAATCATCAAAACAAGCTGCTCGCATGGACACACTTCATGTTCCAGGCTGTGCAGGATACTTTTCTACCCTTCCCACAGATAAAAAATGTCAACAGTCATAGTTGATGTTTATATTTGGATACCTCAACCATTTAACTCAAAATCGTTCGTTTGTTCGGACCTTTTCAAGCAAGCTTCGCTCAGCGTCTTAAACTGAAGAAAGTGGCAAAGTGGATTTAATTACTGAAATCTGGCAACCGCACGAACGAGAGCTCTTTCTCGCGCGCGGATGATCTGAAAACACAAATAAACAAGTAAGCTGCATTTTATCAAACTCCATTTGAGATGTTTTGCTTAAAATGTCATTTAGTCTGTCTGTGTTCTGTCAGGACGGTCAGGACTCACGAGCTGAACAGCTGAACTGCTTGTGAGCTTTGAGCTGCTGAAATAAGCCAATCAGAGCAGAGCTCAACATTAATATTCATGACTCTTCCAAATAAGGCAAAAACAGAGCATTACATCCTAGGGACAATTTATAGGGTTGTAAATGGACCTGTAAAACTGTATCTGGACAATTTTTGCCCTTAAATAAGCCACATACCCTATATGTAGATATCAGAGAACAATTTAACATATTGTTTCAAATCATTCTAGGGCACCTTTAAGTAAAGTAACAAAGTATTTGTACTTTGTTACATTCCACCCCTGGTAATAAGGACACCTTAAAATAAAGTTCTGTTATTTACTCACTCACCGTGTCTTTCCAAAACTTTTTGCCTGTCTTTCTTTGACTTAGTGTTTTGTGGAACACAAAATAACATATTTTCAATAGTTTTTGTCCATATAATAGAAATGATCTGTGTCCAAACTAGTAAGTCAAACTCTTATCTAACATCTAAAATTTTAATCATTAACAAATACTAACTGTACGGTGTAAAAAACAGGCTGTTTTGAACAGGCACGACATTATACCATGTCAACAGATACATTCTTTCTGTGTTCAGATCAGATTAATCAGATACATCACAAATCACAATACATTTACTATGTTCTGATATAAAAGTTCAACAGAAAATTACATTACCAAGCTGTTAAGGTCTTTAAAGAATATAGAAAATATATAAAGCATTTTTTATGCAGTCATTTTTATGCTATTAAAGTCAAATCGCAAACCCTCTATTGTTAAGGTCAGGATTTAAACTACAATGAAACATTTATTATTATTATTAGAGATTCATATCTAAAGTCTAAATTTAAACTAATAAAAAAATGTTGCCATAAAAGCAACACTAGGCAAGAAATATTTTACTTGAGAAACTTGCTTAAAGAATCCATTAGAATAGATGTGAATAGTAGTGAAATTATAACATAAGGGAATGCAAATGCTCAATTAACATGAAGGTGGCCTTTGGAGAAGAGCTCAAGCAGACTCCATTAACCTTAACCATATAATGAAACACAACCAAATACAGAGCCACTGCTTCCAGTTGAAATATGTACTTAGAAAGAAGTACATAGTGTCTGTCTACAACAGAAACATACAGATGCTAGTCTACACTGCTGAGTTCTGACATCAAGACTGAATGCACATAATGACAGTTGATAATGTTTTTGCTGTGATTTTATTATTTTTCATTCATTTTTACAAAAAATATTTTGTGTTGAAATCAACTTAATTTAAGATAGGCAATGCGTAATTTATTTTCTTTTTTGGCATTACAGAATCGGTAATTATAATTTTGCATAATATTTAGAATGGGGATATATAATTATTATAAATATATAATTAGAATTAGAAGGGGACATATTTCTCATGAAAATAAAAAAACAATTCGCTTAATTTTATTTAAGAAAAATATAATTGTCTTTCTCTCTTTTTTAGTCTGATTTTGGAGTGAAATAGACATTTCTTTTTAAGATTCACTCAATCTGTTCAAAACTGAAGTGCACTTTAAGGCAAACAGTGTAACTATTCCATATATTTTTGTAGCTGTATAAACACTGGCCTACCTTTTTATTACAACACCATTTCACAAGTAGTAAGGGGAAAAATGCATTTCAGTCTAGGTTAGTGTTCATTTGTCTGCCATTTGTGGCACGACTCTTCAATAATAGTTCACATTATTTTGCTGAAAGCCATTGTGATTGAAGTCTATGATGAACTACACCTCCACCCACTTGCTGAGTTCTCTCTCTCGTTCACCCTATCCCACCCCCTGTAACCTTTGCCCCTCTCTGAGGAAATACAAAAGCCTTTCTTTACCTGATGGGATCACCTCATGGAAACCTGGCCCCAGAAATGTCATTAAATGCCAGTCTTTGGTCTTTATTTTCCCTCTTTTTTTGCACTTAATATTTTTCAAATGCTCTCTACCATGGGCAAAACTGAAAAGCCATGTGAGAACAAAATGCAAGGTTTTCACCAGGATTACACTGTTGAATCTTAACTTGAATAGTGTGAAGCATTAAATACAGTAAAGCTGCTTGATTTTAAGCAATCTATTGTATAAAGTGACATAAATGTGATGTGACTATACTGGAGTGCCGTATGTTACAATGATAAGATGTTTTTCTTTAAGATGTTCAGTGATAAGATGTTCATAAGATGTTCTTATGCGTTATTAAAATGCTTGCAGTTTTCTCAATTTTGTTGTGTTTATTTTGTGAAAGCAACCAGATCACATTTACATATTCATCTAAATGCCGCTCTCAGCAGTGTGGGTGGCGTCAGATGTTTGTTAGAAAAATATCGCTGCTCACATATTTCGAACTTTGTGTAACTGCAAAACGAAGAACGAAGAAAAAAAAAAACATTCCTGTGAGTATAACAACACCTTAAGACAAGCAACATGGTCAATTGAAAGTAAATGGGGTCAGTATTGATTTCATGTTGACTTCAAAATTAATACTCACTAATTTAAAGTATAATAAGAAACTCTTGTTCTTACGCAAAGAAATTAAGTATATTATCTGAGTGTGTGGGTATGTCAGTTCTATAGAAAGCATACTAATGTATATATTGTGCATTAGCTAAATTGGGCTCACAAAATGGGGGAAAGCAAACTTTGCTCTGTTCATTCCATTCAGTCTATTCATTCTCTGTCAAATTCATACCAGCTAGTCTGAGTGAAATCTAAATGTGGCTATTGCGTTCGGGCCGCCTGCAGCACATTTCTTGCACTCCCACAGAGCAGTGTGGCATTAGATGTGGCAGTCAGGCAATACTGAGGGCGTGTTGACGGTCGGGGGCGTTAGTGCCATTAAATCGCATGTCTGGTACCTGGAGGCAAGCAGGCGCCTGGCCATGTGGTTTATTCACGTCCACCGCCACGAGCTGCCACCCTCCAGACGAGTCCTCGTGAAACATCTGCCACCAGTAGTAGATAGAGAGAGAGGGAAAGAATGAAGGAGAAAAGGAGGGAACATTTTTAACAAGTGTGAATGGACTGGCGGTTTGTCAGTTAACATGCAAAGTTAAGTTAAACAATTATTCTAAATGCCATCAAATTGCATATTTGATAACACAAGTATAGCAAATAAATTAGGTGGGGGGGAAAGCAAAATAGTTGGCTTCAAAAACAATTGGCAATTATATTATAATTCTAAATCAACTTCACAACCAATTTATAAACATGGGCAAGGTCACAAGAAATTGACTTCATGATCCAGCGAGCATCTATTCACATTTCAGAATCTAAATGCACCATGACTTCACCATGACAGATACGAGGAGACAGCAGCGGAGACAGCAGGGACTAGAGGAGGGAGGTGATGCTATAGCAGGCACCTTGAATCTGGCAAACAACAGAGGCTCCTCGTATCCATATGTACACAGTCCAGAACTACTAGATAGCTCTGTACTTGAAGCCTTTTTATCATCTGCCATTTTAAAATCAAATGAAACAAACTGTTTATAAAACGAATAGCCCACCGCACCTCAACAAACCACATAATTTGATATATTATCAATGTCCATAGCACAAAAGGTGTGGGATGAGATGCCACATTAAATGTTGCCTTAAATTTTACAAATTTAGTGCCCCCTCCCATTGTTCGCATCCCCAACGAAAATCTGCTTATGGCTGTTCCTAATGTGCACTGCTGCTGTTCCACTTATGTCTGTCTTTTATCAGTTCAGAAGAATAGATAACCAATTAAACCCAAGAGAAATGACAGTCATTAAGCTCGCAATGCCCCTTCAGCTCTGACAGATTAAAAAGGTTACCTACATAAATAGATATTTTAAAAAGTTTCCCCTCATAGTCTTGTAATTATAACTTTGCCATTCATGTGGTAATCTTCTAAAGGGGTCTTATTGAATTATATTATTTTTATAAGACAGTCACAAAAGGGATGGTGCAAATCTTGCCAAAGAGTATCATCAGGCCCCAGGAGAACCTTATTCTTTTTTTTTATCTCTTTCAAATTAAAGGCATCATTCCAAGTTGTATTGTCAAACACTCAATAAAACCAAGGTTTTGTGTACCCTAAGAGATTTTTCTTCAATGAGGCATTTTAGCGTAATTAATTAAAATGAAGACACACAAAGCCTATTTATTTTCAAGGTCACAACACTTGAATTTGTTAACTCAGGGTCATTTTTTACATTCTGGGTAGTCAGGGTTAGCAATTTCTCGCTTTACATTTACTTTACATAATCTCTAGGTTATTATTTGCTCTAGGTTCTTATTTACATATTTATGAGGTCACAATAACATTGTGACCTGCTTTAATGAACATGTGTCCAAAACTGTATACAAATGTTACTAGAACCAATGTAAATAAATAGTTTGTATAAACTGCTTTTTGTATGACAAATGGATAAAAAAGAATTAACTTTCACAATAGTATCAGACTCTTTAAATTTAAGCTGATATTTCTGTCCAATATTTCATGACAGGAAATAGCCAACCAAGTTTCTCACACACATTCCTAAGTTATTTCTCCCTTTGAGGTTTTAGCCCCCCAAAATAGCCTAACCTAGACCAAGAGCGGCATTATACTGTTTTTTCTGCAGACATTATAGATAAGGAATCGATTCAAAGTTTTGTAAATGGAAATGGGTTTGGAAAACTATTTTTTACTGAAGACAATTCAACTTTGTGTCCCTCAGAATGACATTTGCCTTATTGCTTTTGAAAGGTTTTACTGTAGATTTGCAACAGAACTGTATTCCATCTTAAAACCTGTGGCCATCCCTTGACTTTATAGTATGGTATTCTTTGTTATAGTGTAAAGTAAATGTAAAGTTTAGGTTTATTATTATTCAGCATGGATGCATTAAATTGATTGAAAATGACAGTAAAGACTTTGTACAAAAATGCTGTTCTTTTGAACTTTATATTCATCAAATAATCCTAAAATAAAAGTGTATTATGGTTTCCACAAAAATATTAAGCAGCAAAACATTTTCAACACTGATAACAATATTACTGTTTTTACTTTAGAGATTTTAGGAAAAAAACTTGCTCATCCCAAACTTTTGAACAGTAGTGTGACAAATAAGGCAATTTTCATTCATGCATTCCAGTAACAAGAATAGATTTGTTATGGAATATACGGTAGTAACAATCATTTCAAGGGTCCTCAGTTTTCTTAATGATTTGTTATTTTCTTTAGTTTCATTTTGAGGTGACATATGCATCAGATTTATTTTATGATATTTACTCCACTAAAGCAGTGCAGGAATAAATGTTGTGTGCTATAACCATTCTTTTTCCAGAGCACACATCTACAACCATAAGACTTGAATAACAGTGGTCAGGTCATTCCTGTCCTGCCAAAAAAAAGCTGCCAGCTCCACTCATGCCAACCTCTAAGGCTCTGCTCCAGGACTGGCTCTGGCACTGTGACTGGCTCAGTCAGGAAGACACTATGCCTCAGTTCACACAATTACACACACAACTTTTCACACCCCGCCCCCACTCCAGATTTTCTGTGCATTTGCACCATTAGCTTAGTTAGTGTGAATTTCTCACCAAACATTAGGTAGGCGATGGTTGTATAAAATCAACTAGACAGGTTTCCCCACAGGAGAGCTTTGCAGGCAGGAAAGCAAGAGTATTTAGGGTTAATTGATTCTCTCTATCCTTTCAGTTGATCAGTCACATCAAATCCAAGCTGAATGACACATTCTCTGTCTTTTCCTCTCTTTCAGCCTGCTTCGCTTTCTGCCACGTTCCTCTATGACTCACCCTGGAGTCTGCCAGCTGCCCAATCAGATTTCTCTGTGCCGTCCGGGGCCCCTACCTGACAAACAGCCAAATTTATTTAAAAAACAGCTTGCTGTTGGGTGTATCCTGCCTGCTGAAGGCCAGGGAAGCCAGACTCAGAGCCTCCAGGGAATTATGGGAAGAATTCCTTCAGATGTCTGTGTTGGTGTGTGCTTAATAATCATAAATGCTGGTTTCGTTTTTTTTTTTGCTTTGGTTGGTCTAATTATATCAGCCCATTTCTCTCTCTCTCTCTCTCTCTCTCTCTCTCTCTCTCTCTCTCTCTCTCTCTCTCTCTCTCTGTCTGTCTACACATATATATATATAAGCAAATGTGGAAAATTAATCATACACAAAAGCTGGCTTTTTGTGAAGATATGCGCAAGTGTGTTTGCATTTATTGTACCTGTGTAGTAGCTGTTGATGTGGTGCTGCTTCGGGACCCCCACATTTGCTGGAACTGCACTCTGATCTCAGCAAAAGTTTCTATAATCACAGCGAT
Organism: Pseudorasbora parva; assembly: GCF_024679245.1. NCBI lineage: Eukaryota > Metazoa > Chordata > Actinopteri > Cypriniformes > Gobionidae > Pseudorasbora > Pseudorasbora parva. Next base: position 35,002,434 of record NC_090176.1, read on the forward strand.
GAACACATTCTGGGAACACAAGCAAAAAAATGTAAAACATAAATGAACGACCATTAATGATGATTTTATTAAAAGGGAAACATCTGAACAGATCTGTGTTAATGATATAATATATATTTCATATCTAACATGTCAGAACTGTTGCCTTTGAATTCAAACCTCACTACAAATTAAAGTGCTATATGCGTCATATATACGCCTTATTTAGTAATTGATAGCCACAGATTCTTTTAGCAGACCTTAACTTGCAGTGAGCCTGGAATATTACTTATCATTTTTCCCCTGAGGTCCACACCACCTTTAAACATTTTGGGGTAAGACTTTGTCTTTGTAAAGAAGTAATACTTTTATTCAGCAAAAATGCCAGTAAATACATTTATTAATTTTACAAAAGATCAATTTGTTACAAATCAATTTAAACATTCGATTCATCAAAGATTCCTGGAAAAAAAAAATCAGCAAAAAAACAGTTTTCAACACTGATAATAATAAGAAATGTTTAAAATAAGCAGATTAGAATGATTTCTTAAGGATCATGTGACACTGGAGACTGAAGAAATACATTTAAAATATATCAAAGTAAAAAACAGTTATTGTAATATTTATAATAATATGGATTATGTTATTACAGTTTTACTTTGTTTCTGATCAAATAAATGCATAAGCAGAGGCGGACAGTAGTGAATAATTTTTACTCAGCTTAAGCCCGATTTTCAAGAGTCTGTACGTTATCAGTGTTTCTTTGGAAAACCTTTACTTCACAATATTCCAAAGCATTATGTTGTACTTTTTACTGCTCTAAATATCACTTTGAAAAACATTCAGTACTTAATTATGTTAGAAATCATGTTATACAATATTATATATATATATATATATATAATATTTTATATATTACGCAATATGTTAATACATTCTTACTTTTACTCAAGTAAAAGTAATTCAAAGTAATTCATCCTTTTATTTATGAAATGCAGTACAATAAAAAGTACCAACATTATGGTTTGTAATGTATTGATGTAAAAATTTTACAAAGAAACACATTTTGATAAGGTACAGACTTAAAAATACTTCACTACTGTCCACCTCTATGCATTAGAGAGCCTGAATAACCCTGACTTTTATATGAATAGAAATGATAAAGAATCCTTGTGCAGATTATGACTAAGTTTTTGCAGATCGCTGGTGTGAGAAGAAAAGGCTTTTTCCACCTTGACCAGCCATGCGAGGAAGAAGATGAGTGTGATGAAGTAGAAATATGAGCGCCAGCGTGGGAAGCTGTCGATGGCTCGATACATGATGAAGACCCATCCCTCCTGAGACGCGGCCTCATATACGGTGAATATACTGGTGCCTGCAAGAGGAGATGACAAGAAGGGTCATGATAGGGACATGAGAGTCAGAAGAGGGGGAGAAGCTCATGTTTGAGAAGTCCCAGAGTGGTCTGACTGGGCACTGAGACACAAAAATTCAGACATAAACACAGTCTTGGCATTAGTGAACCTAGTCAGGTGCTTCCTATTACCCAGCTATGTGTTCCTGTCTCCAAACAGCTGAATGAGATGGTTATCCGCACTTCAAAAGTACACTTTGGTTCCATGTTGTGCCGGAGTGTAACAGTATATCAAAGGAACTCCGCTACAAAGAACTACACACTCAACGACAGACTGCATTCATGGCTATGCTGTATTATGTCTTTTTGCTAATGATTATGTATCATGTCTTTTTGATCATACAAGTGTGATTTCATAAAAGATGAGAGGAAAGAGGGCAAATCCTCCAGGAACTATGAATAGTCTGTTGTTATTTACAGTATTAATTATGTTTTTTAGCCACCCTCCCACTGTTCCAAACCATTTTTACACAAAAGGAGAAGTTTAGCAGAGCCTTTTCTATATAATAAAAAAATAATATGGATGAATGCATTATGGCACAATCATGGCACAAAGCATTTTTTTCTTGGAATGTCAACGTGGACAGTGCTCTCCAGGAATTACCTCCTTTTTCTGAAGTACTGTATAGTAAATGTTTCTGATCAAATATTTATCCTTTGCTAATCAAACTTCAAAATAAAATGTGATGGTGTCATAAATAGTTGCTCTTTAAATGTGTAATCATTGAAATAAAGACAAAAATAAAATAGATACATTAGATGAACAACATAAACTTAATAAATCTTATACAAAAATTAGAAATGTTGCTTTGACAACTTATAATAAAAATAACAGAAGGACGAAAAGAAGAAAATTACTAAAACAAACTAATCCTGAGTCCCAATTCACATTCTATCCTAACCTAAATTTAAATTATAATTAATGTGTCCCAAAACATAGTAAATTGAAATGAGTATTACAAAGATACCCGGATGGTCTACTATTTCCAGTTAGAATACAAAGAGCAGATCCGTGCACAATCTAAAGGCTAATATTGCTCACACAACCCATTGCTCGGCTAAAAAAAAAAAAGTGTTAAAAAACCCCCAGAAATATTGGGATGATGTATTAATAATAAAAAATATGTATTTCATGTTATCCACATTATATAATCTGCAACAGCATTGTGAACTTTTATAAAGATAAGTTTGGTCATTCATTTTAAAATGCATCATTATGCAAATTGCAAACACATGAGGAGAGACTAGAAATAACACTGTTTCTTACACAGCTTTGAAATGACATCATAAACAGACTTATTTTATATCCATAATGTATGATGTGCTCTCTAGTTCCAAGCCCTCAATGATGTTATCTCTGCACTCACGGTGACCCATGATGCCGTCCTGTGATATGGCTGCCAAAGGCCAGCAGGAAGCATGCCACTCAGTTCTGCTTCCTGCCATTTCCCACCAAGTCTGAGGGTAGAATGGGCCAAGGACACTGGCAGGGCCCTGCAAAGGTTAGCTTCACCAACCATACACATATCCTTTACAGGGACCCATATTGATTAAATGCAATATTTCACTTGGCTTTTTCACAAAACGGTGTTAAATCAATATGTAATTCACATTAGATAAAGTACATGCTTTAGTATAAACAGTAACAGAGTCTTTCCCTGGATGAATTAGAGGGAATTGCACTTGGCAAACCAGGACTTCCATTAAAAATCACTTAGGGATAAATCATTGTGTCCAGAGAGGCCTAGCAAACGAAAACCTATTCCCATTTCTTACTGGATGGCCTAAGAAAGGATATCAAGACTCAATGAAAAATAAACAATATTCCAAAAGCCTTGACTGTCTTCCTACAACTCTGTTATTACAGTTTTAAATTAAACTAACAAAATAAATTGAGATTTAATTGAAATAAAATAAATACATTAAAATAATTAATACAATCATTAACTTGATGTAAAAATGTGACCTAAAAAACTATGATAAAAAGTTTTGGAAAGAATAGTGGTAAAAATGTGTGAAAATGTTGGCAGTCCAAATGGATCTGCAAAAAAAGATATGAACACTGATATGGGACTTTTTCCAATCCTACTTTATGTTTCTGGCTCCCTGAATCTAGGAAGCCAAAATAAGCCAGTTGTTGTTGAGGCTGCAAACTGCACTATGAACACGGATGAATGGATGACAGATCACTGATGCAGGAGCGGTTCTGGTTGACTTATACATGTCTTATCTGTGTACTGAACTCTATAAAGAGGACGAAGAAGGGCCCTTTCACAAATCTCAATGTTCTGTAAGTCAACGGTTCAAAGCCACAACTGTTTTTCTAGGGAAAAGCCTCACTTCATGGCTATTTGGAGATTAGTGGCACTGCTCGATGCACCTTTCTAGTGGATTTATCTCATATGGAAGCGATAAAAATGTGGCACGCTGCTTCGTACAGATCAAGGTGCTTAAATAAACAGGTCTATTTCCGAAGCTGCCTTCATAATGCTTTGAAATATAAGCTTTGCAGAAAATATTACATTAATGAAATGCAGAGAGAGGGGGCATTTATCTGTTAATGTAACAGTTTGCAACTCAAACCGCTTCAGTCAACAATGCTACAATTAATCACACTTTGTCAAAAAAAACATAATTGCTCTTAATTACTGTAAATAATTACAAAGGTCAGAGATGGTATAATTTTCCACAGACAAATAAACTAGGCCAATCAGGCTTATATTTCCTCAAATTATGTTTTTAGCAACAGCAGGACAAATTGGCCAAGTGCAAACTGGACACATCGAAAAAATAAATTAATTGGATTATAAAGCAGATAGTTTCTTTATCTAAATTGGGTGAGCCATATTCAGACCTTTTTTACATTAATGCCACTTCCATGGTCAAAGGTTTATAAAATGAAGCACCTAGTCATGCAGACTGCTTTTAAAAACATTTGTGAAAGAATGGGTCACTCTCAGGAGCTCAGTGAATTCAAGCGCGAGACCGCGCACCCGTGCAATAAGTCCATTTGGGAAATTTCCTCACTACTAAATATTCCATTGTCAACTGTTAGTGGTATTATAACAAAGTGGAAGCAATTGGGAAAAGCAGCAACTCAGCCATAAAAAGTGGTAGGGCAAATAAAATCACAGAGCAGGGTAAGCGCATGCTGAGGTGCACAGTGCACAGAAGTAGGCAACTTTCAGCTGAGTCAAAAGCTACAGAACTCCAGACCTTATGAGTCCTTCAGATTAGCTCAAGAACAGTGCGTAGAGAGCTTCATGGAATGAGTTTCCTTGGCCGAGCAGCTGCATCCAAGCCTTACATCAAGTGCAGTGAAAAGCTTTGGATGTGCTGCCACTGGACTCTAGAGCAGTGGAGACGTATTCTCTGGAGTGACGACTGTCTGGCAATCCAATGGCTTTGGTGGTTGCCAGGAGAACGGTATTTGCCTGACTGCATTGTACCAAGTGTAAAGTTTCATGGAGGGAAGATTATGATGTGGTGTTGTTTTTCAGGGGTTAGGTTTGGCCCCTCAGTTCCAGTGAAAGGAACTCTTAATGCTTCAGCATACCAAAACATTTTGGACAGTTTCATGCACCCAACTTTGCAGGAACAGTTTGGGATGGCCCCTTCCTGTTCCAACATGACTGTGCACGAGTGCACAAAGCAAGGTCCATAAAGACATGGATGAGTGAGTTTGGTGTGGAGGAACTTGACTGGCATGCACAGAGTCCTGACCTCAAACTGATAGAACACCTTCAATTAGGATCAATTAGAGCGGAGACTGCGAGCCAGACCTTCTCGTCCAACATCAGTGCCTGACCTCACAAATGCGTTTTTAGAAGAATAGTGATAAACACATTACTAAACCTTGTGGACAAGCCTTTTTAGAACAGTCGAAGCTGTTATAGCTGCAAAGGATGGACCAAGTCCATATTAAACCCTATGGATTAAGAATGGGATGTCATTAAAGTTAATGTAAAAATTCATGTAAAGGAAGGCGTCCCAAAACTTTTGGCAATATAGTGTATTGTTGCACTTTGAGTTCCCTTTCAGTCGGTCACGTTCCACGTACATCGGACTTAGACCGACGAATTGGAATCACTTCTGGGAGCCCCTATCAGCTTCGAGATTTAGAAAATGGGCCAATGAACATTGGTGTGCGAGCTATGCATATCGCACCCCGCCCCGCTGCGCGGGTATAAAGCGGAAGCGATCACCACGCACTGTTGTAATTCACTTCAGAGCTGAACGGCGTTGATGAAGCATCTGACTGCCTGCTATCTAGCATGAGAGTGAGAGAGAAAGTGTGTGCCGGGGGGAAATTGCTCGTGTTGGCCAGACGGCACAAGACAGCGCGACCACGATCTCACTGCTGCTGAGAGAGCTGCTGTTTTCACAGCAAACTGAGCAAATTACACTTTACACTTTACACTTTACACACACACACACACACACACACACACACACACACACACACACACACACACACACACACACACACACACACACACAGTTGGTTCGGTGGGCGTGTTCCTTTTTCTGGTGAGAGCAGAAAACAGGCTGCACACAAAACCTTATTTCTGCTGCTGTCGATCCCTGGGTGCTTCAACACCTAAAAGAGCAAATTTTCCTCACAAAAATAGCTACACGGGTGATGTGCCGTCCTTTTCAGGATGTCTTTCCACCCGTGGTTTCTGGATGCGGTCGTTCCCTGTCGCCCGCTGACGGTCACAAGCACTGTATCACGTGCCTGGGCTTAGAGCACACTGAGGCAGCGTTTGTGGATAGTTTGTGTACTCACTGCAGAAACATGACTATCTCGGCGCTTGGGTCGAGACTCGCCTACCTCCAGGAAGGTGGAGTCCCCCTACCCATAGCATAGCTATTTTGCCCAGCAGAATAGACCTACTTTGATGGATGCCCGGGGTGACCTGAGGATCACGGTTAGGGCAAACCCATCGAGTGAGCCTCCGTGGGACCCTAATCCCTCACAAGCGCCGCAACCGGTGGTGCTTCCGGGGGACCGGGGTCTTTTGGGGCACCCACGGACGAACAGATGTCGATCGCTGCATCGGAGGGGGAGTTTCAGTCGTCTGGGAATGAAGATTCGGCTGTACTGCCTCCCTCTGGGAGAGTGGCAATGGTCGAGTCGGACCCGGATGTGGTGTGACAAGCAGCGGGGCGAGGGACCGCGAGAGCGGGCCGGTGATGAGTGTTGATGAGTGCCAGCTGCATGGCACACCGGTCTCGTCTCGCGGCCATGTGACGGGAGCATAAAAGGAGGAGCAAGGGCTGCGGAAGACGAAAGAGGAGCAGGCCTGGATTTATGTTATGGTTTGCTATGTGTTTGTGGGCAGTCTTCCGTGAGCGGGCTGCCCGTGGTTTACTTCGTTTTGTTTATTTATTTGAAATTAAAGTTGTTGAACGTTCGCCGGTTCCCGCCTCCTTCCTTCCCATCTACAAACCTTATTACATTGGTGCCAAACCCGGGAGGAAGGAGGGACGCGCTGTCGGAGAGCCCTCGCTGCTGAGGGGGATCGCGGTGCTGAGGAGTTCGGGCAGCGCGGATGAGGAAAGACCGCGAGTGGCTGCCCGAGGCGGTGGTGCGAGAGCGGGTGAAGACCGGCGGGACGGAGAGCTCGCTGCCGTGCCTCTGGGTCGAGGTGGGGTGGCGGCCGTTCTGGAGGGAGCGGAGGAGTTGCCGGCGTTCGCCATGGGCCGGAGCCTGCTGCCGTCCGCCGGAACGGGGAGGAGCAGGGAACGCGGAGATCGCTACCGGCTGCCCTCAATCGGAGGAGCCACTGCGGGCCGCCATGGGGGCGGAGGAGGATCGGGCCGTCCACCGGGCGTCCAGGACCATCGCATAGCACCGCGAGGAAGAGCCTCTCGGCTGGTGAGGACCAAGCGGCAATGTGTCGGGGAACCGGACCAGATTTTTTTTTTCTTTCTTTCTTTTTTCCCTCTCTCCCCTCTCTCGTTCGCTGGCTCCTCGTGCTCCCGTCTACATTTCTCTCGCCTCTCTGTCCTTACCCCCAGGTGCCACCGTGATCACGATCGAAAGTAGAGCGCAGTCTCGGGAGTGGTATGTGGTGTGACAAGCAGCGGGGCGAGGGACCACGAGAGCGGGCCGGTGATGAGTGTTGATGAGTGCCAGCTGCATGGCACACCGGTCTCGTCTCGCGGCCATGTGACGGGAGCATAAAAGGAGGAGCAAGGGCTGTGGAAGACGAGAGAGGAGCAGGCCTGGATTTATGTTATGGTTTGCTATGTGTTTGTGGGCAGTCGTCCGTGAGGGGCTGCCCGCGGTTTACTTTCGTTTTGTTTATTTATTTGAAATTAAAGTTGTTGAACGTTCGCTGGTTCCCGCATCCTTCCTTCCCATCTACAAACCTTATTACACCGGAGTTGACGGCTATGTTTTCCTAGGCCGCCGAAAAGGTCGGGCTTGAGTGGTTTTCAGCGTCCCGCCCCGGTGCCTTTCTTCCAGGAGGTGCATGAGGAGCTTGAATATCTATTTTAAAGTCAGTCCAAAATGAAATAGAAAAAGGGCAATACAAAAATAAATGTTTAATATATTCAAGTGATGTGTTAAAAAAGTGCATTTATCACAAACAGTATGAATGTTTTTTTTAATGATTGATCCTAAAAAAGTCGCAGTGGCGATGACGTCACATAACCCGCACCATACAGAACGTTTCGAAGGTAACATACTTTTGAATGTATTCTTAATATCATTATTGCTTTTTTACAGTGAAAGAAATGTATTTTGTCTTGTGTAATTATAGTGATTCAGTTTATGGCTCGCTTTTATGCGGATCAGGAAGCTTTTCGCGTCCTAGTCATAGACTGTAAAAAGACCTCACGGCACGCCCCATACCTCTCGGCACGCCCCATTCCTTTCCGACCTCATGGCACGTCCATTGCTCCAGTCTGCAGTTACCCCTACTTGAAGAAATGCGGCAGGTTACGGCCGATCTTGGATCTGTGGTTCTTGAACCGGTCCCTTCTCAGGCTACCGTTCAGAATGTTAACGCAGGAACGCATCCTCAGATGCATCCATCCCCAAGATTGGTCTGCAGCGATCGATCACGTACTTTCATGTCTCGATTCTCCCGTGACACAGACCGTTTCTACGCTCTGTGTGCGACGAACAAGCATATTAGTATGAGGTCCCACCCTTCAGGCTTTTGGTAATCGAGCACCTCAGCCAGTTGGGGCTTCAGGTCAACTGGGAGAAGAGCAAACCCAGTCTGACTCAGAGGTTTCCTTTTTCCGGTATGGAGCTGGATTCGGTCGCCCTGACAGTGCACCTCACCGAGCCTTTTTCAGTCAGTGGAGTTAAAAATTCTGTCCCTAAAGACAGTACTCCTGACTGCATTGGCCTCTATCAAGAGGGTAGGACGAATCATGCCCGGATACGTGCCCAAGGTTCCCACCACTCCCTTACGGGACCAGGTGGGGAACCTGCAAGCGCTGCCTTCGGAGGAGGCAGACCCAGCCCTGGCTTTTCTCTGTCCTGTCCGAGCACTTCGGACATATGTGGACAGAACGCAAAGCTTTAGGACCTCAGAGCAGCTCTTCGTCTGTTACGGAGGACAGCAGAAGGGAAATGCTGTCTCCAAGCAGAGGATGGCCCACTGGATAGTGGCCATTGTCTTGGTTTATGAGTCCCAAGACGTGCCCTACCCGCTCGGGATTAGAGCCCACTCCACTGGGGTGTAGCCTCTTCCAGGGCGCTGGCTCGTGGCGCTATCGTGGCGGCATTCGATATTTGTAGAGCTGCGGGCTGGGCGACACCCAACACGCTCGCTAGATTTTATAGCCTACGTGTAAAACCGGTATCTTCCCGTGTACTCACTTCTCATAGTCGGTAGCACCAAAGTGCCCGTTCTAGTGTCGGCTTGCTGCGCCACTCCCTTCCTCATGGAACGGATACGTGCGCTTATATGCTCCAGTCGAGTTCCCCAGTATGGCGAACCCTGTCGAGTCCTCCGCAACCCCGTGGCAGTCAGACGTGGCGGAGCATCTGACACCAGGTCTAACACTCGTATGCATTGTGGAACTTGTGTTAGGCTGGGTTTCATATGTAGTGACCCCCACGGCGGTCCCATATGTGTATTTTCCACGGTACGGCTCCCTGCGGCGAGCCTGTGTCGTTCCCTTGGCAGAGCCCGCTCTGCCATCTCAGTGCAGTGATGGTCCCCCGCCCATCACGGCCGGGGCCACCCCTGGGACTCCCGTATGTAGCACTGCCCACGGCCAGTCCATAAGTGTAATTTCCACACGTTATCTCCTTCGGGGGAATGTGGCTTTCACAGCGGCCTCCAGGGGCACGCTTTCCCAGCGTTATCCAATAGTCCACTGTTTGGGTCTTGTGGGATAGCGGTAGGGCTCTCCCTGCAGGAAATTCCCTGCCCGCTGACTGAGGCGGGGTCCGAGGGACTCCGGCAGGGCGCTTGAAGATGTAGTAACTGTGGCGTTTTCCATAGGGATCCCAATTCGTCGGTCTAAGTCCGACGTATGTCAAACGTGACCGACTCAAAGGGAACGTCTCGGTTACGCATGTAACCCTCGTTCCCTGAAGGAGGGAATGGAGACGTACGTCCCGTCGCCACAGTTGCTGTACCATCACTGCAGTCCGAGCCACGGTTCAGCTCCTTAGTGAAAAACAACAGTGCGTGGTGATCGCTTCCGCTTTATACCTGCGCAGCGGGGCGGGGTGCGATATGCAAAGCACGCACGGCAATGTTCACTGGCCCGTTTTCTAAATCTCAAAGCAGATAGGGGCTCCCAGAAGTGATCCCAATTCGTCGGTCTAAGTTCGACATACGTCTCCATTCCCTCCTTCAGGGAACGACGGTTACATACGTAACCGAGACGATTCTTCGGAATGAAAAGTGCGTTATAAATTAAATATATTATTATTATTATTATTATAATATGCACAACTAATATCAACTGATATCAGTTATTACTACAGTATTGCTAATATGTTAATTGGGTCACAGCTTTTACATTTGAATGAAGCTGTAATTTTGCACGGGCAAGGACCACTCATATATTTTCAGAAAACAGAGTGGATGGAAAAATTACACAGAGAAGAAACAAAATGACAAACATTTTATCATGTAAATGCCACAATGACTCACCAAGCTCATTGAAGCCACTATATCCAAGTTCCTGTCTGCTAAGTCCCAAGTCTTCCAGATCCATACACTTAAACCCTGCCGGACACTGATAACCCTCCCCATTTGGAGAGCAGTGGGTATCAGGGATCGCAAGGCTGTTCCATGTCACATTACTGGAAAAAGACCAGAGAGAGATTTCAAAGAATCATCATCAAATGTTATATCTGATCAAATTAACCATTATAATGTAACAAGCCATCTGGTGTTTTCTCACAGACTAGCAGTGTTATCCTGTTGCTCTTTGGCAACACACACAGTCAGCATTTGGGACTGACAACCGTATTTACTAACAGGTGTGACTCTAATTGTCCTATACATGAGAAAGCAGTTTTACAGGAGAATACATACATGCATACATGCATCTTCTTCATACATGCATATGTCCTCATATAGACTGAAAGATCTTTAGCACAATGGTAACACAGTGTTACTGAAATGGTTCTAAATAATAATTGAATATTAAACCCTATTAAGTCTCCCCCTCATTTTGCGCAATAACATATAAAATAAGAATAGTTTTACTATGCACATTACAGTAAGTCCTATGAAAAGCATGCTAGGAATCGAGTTTCAGTAATGTCAACAGCAAAAATAATTGAGCACTTGATTGGTTCACATTCGACCTACATAATTTAATGTATTAGATTGAACATTTAAAGAATTACATTAATCAAAAGCAACATAAGGAAAACACAATTTTGTTGTGTAAATCAGACAACACGTGTTTCAAGTATTTCTTCTTTACACACACACACCTGCCACTTTCATTCTGTCAGATTTTCAGATTTAGATGTTGCTTAGCTTATAGACTGTGTTTAAACAGAATGGGATTTAGCAATCCTGAAAGATGATAAAAGATATATCTATTATAACACACATACACATGCACAGCTTTAGTTTGGTCCACAGGTGTTACTTCAGGAGGCACTTGATGTCTCTAATTAATGCTTTTAAATTGGCTCGCCAGACATACTTTCAAATTGTTTATTGAAGACTTCGAAATGAGTAGGGATCATTGATTGCAGTATCACAAAGGGCAATCGGAGGCACAGCAGTGATTCAAAATAGATTTAATTATACAGTGATAAATAATCAGCCAACGAGATCAACCCTGAAGAAACTGGTAACAAAGATGATAACATCATAAAATTATCCATTTTATTTCAAAATGGACATGCCTTTTAAATGATTACTTAACCACTTAGATGAAAAAATTGTGGTGTTATCACTAAGTATTGTACACTTAAATTGATATAAAATGCTTAGAAATAGAGATTGGAAAAGAGATTGTATCATACTGATAATCAGTCAACATGCTGCCTGTAATTGAGAGAAATGTGTGGGTTATTTTCTGAACAAGGTGACAGTTTATGATTGGCAAGGTCACAAGGCCTGTGCTCATCCATATTTTAAGCACCTAAAAAATAAAACGTTGTGACATCAAATCTAAAAATGTATCCCCAACAGACACAAGTCTGGCAAACTCCTAAGCAGCACATTTATCCCATTGAATCCCTGTGTAATTCAGATAGCGACATTGTGCCAAGGACAAGTATTGTAGTTCTGCACGATAATCAACACTGAGTTTTTCCCAAATACACTTCCACTTGCATGATGCATGAAAATCCTGCCCGTCTACATATATTATATGGCAAAGGCAAACAATATTTTTTTAACCTGTGCCTAACACCTTTTGAATAATAATACTTTGAATGTCAGTCAGTGAGATAGCTCACAATATAAGAGCTCTTTTCTCTCATGCACATATAGACAGATTGAGGCCAGGCTGCTGAAAAGAGGCGAGCATGTGCATGATGCCCAGGCAACACAGGAAACGTTAATTATTGTGATTAGTGCTCGGCACACTCCTCTGTTGCTGATGGTTTAGGTTCTTTGTTTTAGAGCCGGCTCTGACACGCCACTCATCTGCAAGGGAATATTAAATAAGCCTGGGTTTTAACCACCTCCACAGCTCCATACACACACTGCATTAAGACCGCGCTCAACCCTGCTTTCGTCATGCCCTCAAGATGGAATGTGTGCGAGTGTTCCAGCAAGATGTACTGTTCATTTTTTAGACATGAATTGCGCCTCCATGAGATATGAATGAGAAATTCTGAAAAACAAATCATATAATGTGGCTGTTCTTACTGGAGTGTTTCTGAGGCCGTGACATCACATGATGATCTGTTATTAATACAGTTTACAGCTGCTGATGGGATTTATTTTCCAAAGAACAGATGTGTGTGGGAGGTGTACAGCAACAGACACATACTTCTTATCTCACACTGATGCCAGGAAAAACTGCAGCATAATGTTAAATCCCCTGATTCATCCCAGGGACAGTGTGAGTGTGATAAAACTCACCACACAAAGAGAACTTCTTGATTTCTTGGGCTATTAGGTTAAATTATTTTATTGGATTTAAAGAGAATAGTTGAAGGAATAATGATGATAAAACTTGCTTACCCTTTCTCTGTATCATTGGTGACACAGTGATGATTGAAGGTGCCAAACATCTGAACTCCCAGAATTCCATACAGGAGCAGGAAGAAAAGTAAAAATATGGACACACTCCAGATCTGCTCTCCCGACCGCCTGAAAGGAAGTGAATTTTAAGCAGTTGATATGGAAATAAGACAACATTTCTCACATTCTTGTGGGGCTTGCGGGGATCTTACTTTAGAATGTTGGTTATCCGGGTACGCGGCAGTTCAAATCGGAAGTAGATTCTGAAGGCTCGGATCATAATGAGAGCCCTTGGTATGCGTAACATTCCCCAGGGTGACATTTGGTCCACAAGCTCTGCTATTTCAAACACCTTGAGACCATTCAGATGAAGAAGTGGATGAGAGGAGTTACCAATGAAGATCACTCCTTTTTAATTTGAAAGAAACAATTCAATTAGGAAATTACACAATTTCCATACCTGAAGCACAAGAGAGACCCAGAGGAAGACCACCATGAAGCCATCAAACATGCACCAGCGGTCTTTAACATAGGAGTTCTCTCCCTGGAAACAGAGGCAGGTGATAAGACACAGGCTGTAAATGAAAGTCCACAGGTGAGTGGCAGCTGGTCTACTGGTCTAATGAAAGATTGTGGCAGCTGTTAACAACAGAGCCAGCCAAAATGAGCAATGTGAGCACTTTAGAGTATTTATCCTGCCAGACATTGCCTAACAAGTGTGCATCCTTAGTATTTAAAAAAAATGTAAACATGACAAAAAAAATATAGGTAATGAGAACAATCAAACCATTTCTCTAGTGGTAAAGTATATATTTAGGTGGAAGCATAACATGCCCATGAAAAAAAAACTATAAAAAAGATAACTTGTAATGTGAAATGTTTCTTGAGAAGTAAGTCATCACATTAGAATGATTTCTGAAGAATCATGTGACACTGAAGAATGGGGTAATGATGCTGAAAATTCAGCTTTGTCATCCCAGTAATAAATCTAATTTTAAAATATATTAAAATAGAAAAGAGATATTTTAAATTGAAATAATATTTCACAGTATTACTGTTTTACTGTATATTTGATTAAAGAAATTAAGCAGGAGTGAGATATATTTGTAAAGTACATTCCATATAGTTTTTTAATAAATAAGGACAGAAAGGGTTTGGTTTAAATAAGAGTGCAGCATGTCACACAGCATGTGACACCACATGGTTTGTCATGTCAACTACCAATTCACACATGCAGCTGGTGCACAGGAAATGACATCAGAGGTGTGACATGCTCAGGTTTGTTTGCTTGGGTGCTGATTGTCTTCACGCTCCAGTGGCTTTTCTTTGATAGAGACAGATACTTCAGTGGATGAAGCACTTGTTCTCCCAAGACATCTGCCCAGAAATCCTCAGGGATTTCAGAGCCTCTGATCTGCACTAGTGCTCAGATCTCACACTGTTAACAGTAGGCCACAAACATGATTTATTAAATAGGTAGCTTTAAAAATTGTGTGAAGGTCTGACTGACTTTATTATTGGCAAGGGAGAGAGGCTGAAGTTGAAATAGTTAATGCTTAAAGGGCTAGTTAACCCCAAATAATTGAATTCTGTCATTATTTTTCTCACCCTCATGTGGTTTCAAACCCCTAAGACTTGCAGCCTTAATTTTATGAAGCAATAAGAATATTTTTTGTAAGCAAAAGAACAAACAAAAATAATGACTTTATTCAACAATTTCCTCTCATCTCTGTTAGTCTCCTACGCAGTTTACATTGGCCAGGTTCTGCATCACACACATACGTCACGGTGCTCAGCATCAGTCATTGGTAAGCCGGCATTCTGGTGTAGTACTGACGTAACTCGAAAGCGCTGCTGTATTTACTACGTCAACAGCATAGGAGAATGACACAGACATGAAGAAATTGTTGAATAATGTTGTTGTTGTTGTTTTTTTGCACACAAAAGGTATTCTCTACATATCATAAAATCAGAGGTGGACAGTAACAAAGTAAATTTATTTTATTTATTTATTTGACATACTCAAACATCATACTTTTTACTCCACTACATTTCTATCAACATCCTCAAAGTCGAAAGTCATTTTGCCAATTGTGTGTTGTAGGTGTGTTAGTGCGTTGGTGCGTTAAGAGTTTAGGAAATTTGTTCAAAGTATTGAAAAAAAATTAATATCAATTGTAAAAAACTGTAAGATAACGTAAACAGCTGGGAGAATATCAGATGTGTATCAGTGTATTGGATCCATGCATCCGGCCTTAAAGTGACAGCAGCTTTGTTAAAAAGCTTTGTAACTTTTATACAAGTATTTAAAGTAGTTTAAGTTGGTAGTATCTTAGCATGTTGGATGGAACATCATTGACTGGCTTAGACTATGATGGCATAGTGTGCATTTATACAACAATAATAAAATAATGTGTTGACATAAAAAAGGAATATCACTTTGGATACTTAATTACTTTTTTTAAAAAAATTCTTCTGTACTTTTACCTAAGTAAAAATCTGTTCCCTTTCAGTCGGTCACGTTCGACGTACGTCAGAACTGAACCGACGAATTGGGATCTGCCCTCAGAGACCTATCCACTTCGAGTGTATAAAAACGAGCCAATCGGAGATTGGCATGTGATCCACACATTCCACGCTCCGCCCCGCAGCGCGGGTATAAATAGGAAGTGGAATGGTAGATCAAATGCTTTCAACTTCGGAGCCGAACAGTTCATTGCTGTTTCCACGAAGAGTGTTTAAGACTGAGTCTTGGAGAAAGGAAGGAACTGCCAGTGCGGGTGTTATAGCGCTTCTCAGCGAGAGACCGACCATCGTTGCAATCGTTTGCATTCACTAAAGAGCTTCCATTGTTGGTTCGCTGGGCGTTTTCCCCTTTGAGTGTCACACGCAGGCTTGCACTGTGGACTGCGTGCTGACCGCGGTCATCTCCCTGAGTGCTTCAGCACATCTAAAAGAGCAGTTTTTCCATTCTAAAAGAGCAACACGGTTTGACCCTGCGTCTTTTTCAAGATGTCATTCAAACCGTGCATTCCTGGAATGCAACTGTTTCCTGTCCTCATTGACGGCCACGATCGCATGTGAAATTGCGATCGTGGGTGATTCATGTTCTCGCAGAAGAACATGGTCACGTCGGCGCGTTGCTCGTCTCACCCTTTCTCATAAAAGGCTTGAGTGTTCAGCGCGCCGTGTGCCGTCGAGCGGCCGGCTGACAGCGGTGGTTGTCACAGCAACCGACGCGCGTCAGTCGGTGCTCTAGATGCGCGGCCAAGACTATGAAACCTCAGATGGGGTCGAGTCCCTTCGCCTATCCCCCGATCTAGTTCATATTCTGGTGTTACTGGAAAAAGGACTACTTTGGCTGATAAGCGCTGGTGGCCTGAGGATTACAGTGGGAATTCCCCGCCGGGTAAACCCCTTCGGGCCCCCACTCCTCTATCGCATCAAAAGCATGCTGAGACTCTGTTCGTGGGTGGTACGGATTCTCTCATGAGAATATGACCACGTCAGGGCATTGTTCGCCTTGCCTTCTTCATTGAGGCTTGAGCGTTCAGTGCGCTGTGTGCCGTTCTGACGGCCACGTTCACTGTCTCACATGCCTGCTTGTAGTAAGAGATGGAATCGCTGGTCCTGGAAGAGAAAAGGGCTTAGCGTTTCATTTTTTGCTCTGGCAGAGGACAGATGTCAATTGCTGCATCGGAGAGAGGGAAATATGGAGGGTCAAAAGGGCCAAAAATGAGACAAAAAAAAAAAAAAAGTATCATTGTTTTCCCTCTCTCACTGCCCTCTGCCCTGCACGCATGAGGGTAGTCCCAGCCCAGGGGTTGTGCAGGAACTGCGTGCGGTGTTGGACCTCGCCCTAGGGGCGATGAAAATCACTGCACGCTCCCTGGGTCAGGCGATGTCCACACTAGTGGTCCAGGAACAGGGGGCTAACCCGGCAGATATGCGTAAGGAAGGCCTCTCTGTCGGGCTGGCCTCCTCGGCGACGCCATCGAGAACTTTGCCCAGCAGTTCTTGGTGGCCCAGAAGCAGACAGAGGCGTTGCATCAGGGTGCCGACGACGAGCTGCTCGGTCGTCGGTCGCGGCGCCTCTGCCGGCTTGTCGCCGAGAGCATCCCCTCCTGCGTCCGCCTCCACCCTGCTAGAGCCGAGCAGCAGCCTCCACTGGAGGAGCAGGGTGCCGGGCGCGAGGGAGGCGCCCAACCCGTCCAGGGCCCCGCTAACCGGCAGGCAAGCGCAAGGGGACGCGGCCCTGAGACGGACAGGCTGGGGAGAATAGGAGCTGCTCGGGGGGAGGTGATATTCGTATCCCTCCCCCACCCCCCCGGAGGAGGACCGGGGGGCCCTGACTGGTTAACGTTCTGCCACTGGCTCTCCGGAGTCCAGCGGTACCCACATATTCAGAGCAGTTTCCTCTCTCTGAGCCAGAGCTCTCCGTTGCGCTGCCCCACCCCGGGCATGTCTGTGGTGTCGTTGGTCCCGCTGGTACGATCCCTGGGAGCGTGGCTACAGCTCCCTCGACCGTCCCGTTGGCTTATCCGTACCATCAGACTCGGCTACGCGATCCAGTTCGCGCGCCGGCCACCCAAGTACAAGGGCATCCTCTTCGCCTCAGTGCGAAGCAGCGATGCTCAAGTCTTGCGGTCAGAGATCGAGGTCCTACTGGCGAAGGACGCGTTCGAGCCGGTTCCTCCAGCCGAGATGAAGTCAGGGTTCTACAGTCCCTACTTCATCGTGCCCAAGAAAGGGGGTGGGCTCCGGCCAATCCTGGACCTGCGCTTCCTGAATCGGGCCCTGCACAAGCTCCCGTTCCGGATGTTAACGCAGAAACGCATTTTTCAATGCATCCGTCCCCAGGATTGGTTCGCAGCGTTCGACCTGAAGGACGCATACTTCCATGTCTCCATACTCCCTCGACACAGACCGTTCCTACGCTTGCGTTCGAGGGGAGGGCATACCAGTACAAAGTCCTGCCCTTCGGGCTGTCCCTGTCGCCTCGCGTCTTTACGAAGGTCGCGGAGGCAGCCATTGTTTCACTCCGAGAACGCGGCGTTCGCATTCTCAACTATCTCGACGACTCATTCTCGCCCAGTCTCGGGAGCAGTTGTGCGAACACGGGGACATGGTGCTCAGTCACCTCAGCCTGTTGGGCCTTCGGGTCAACCGAGAGAAGAGCAAGCTCTGTCCTACGCAGAGAATCTCTTACCTCGGTATGGAGCTGGATTCGGTCAACCAGACTGCGCGCCTCACGGAGGAGCGATTCAGGTCGGTGTTGAACTGCTTGAATATGTTCAAAGGCAGAACAGCGGTCCCACTGAAACTTTTTCAGAGGCTCCTGGGGCATATGGCATCCGTAGCCGCGGTCACGCTGCTCGGATTGCTTCATATGAGACCGCTCCAACACTGGCTTCATGGCCGAGTCCCGAGGTGGGCGTGGCAGAGCGGCCAGTACCGGGTCCCAGTGACTCCTTACTGCCGCCAAACCTTCAGCCCGTGGTCCAACGCTTCGTTTCTCCGGGCCGGGGTGCCCCTAGAACAAGTGTGCAGGCATGCTGTGCTGTTCACGGATGCCTCATCCACGGGTTGGGGGGGCCACGTACAACGGGCATGCAGTTGCGGGTCTGTGGACGGAACCGCAATTGCATTGGCATATCAATTGCCTCGAGTTGCTAGCAGTACACTTGGCACTGCGCCGCCTCAAGGGGCCGCTACGTGGCAAGCATGTACTGGTCCGTACGGACAGCACGGTGGCCGTTGCGTACATCAACCGTCAGGGTGGTCTACGCTCCCGTCGCCTGTTCCAACTCGCCCGCCACCTGCTCCTGTGGAGTCAGAAGCATCTGAGGTCGCTTCGGGCCATGCATGTCCCTGGTGCGCTGAACCAGACAGCCGACGAGCTCTCTCGGCAGCTAGCACCTCCGGGAGAATGGCGACTCCACCCCCAGGCGGTCCAGCTGATATGGGACCAGTTCGGAGCCGCACAGGTAGACCTGTTTGCCTCTCCGGACTCGACCCATTGCCAGTGGTACTATTCCCTGACCGGGGGTACCCTCGGCACAGATGCACTGGCGCACAGCTGGCCCCGGGACCTACGCAAGTATGCGTTTCCCCCAGTGAGCCTTCTTGCACAGACCCTGTGCAAAGTCAGGGAGGACGAGGAGCAGGTCTTGTTAGTTGCGCCGTATTGGCCCAACCGGACCTGGTTCCCAGAACTTACTCTCCTCGCGACAGCCCCTCCTTGGCCCATTCCCCTGAGGAAGGACCTTCTTTCTCAGGGACGGGGCACTCTATGGCACCCGCGTCCAGACCTCTGGAATCTTCATGTCTGGTCCCTGGACGGGACGCGCAGGTTCTAGATGGACTACCACAAGCAGTCGTAGATACCATCTCTTCAGCTAGAGCCCCCTCTACGAGGCGCCTCTATGTACTGAAGTGGAACCTGTTCGTTGAGTGGTGTTCTTCCCGTCAGGAAGACCCCCGAAGGTGTTCGATTGGTGTTGTGCTTTCCTTCCTGCAAGACGGGTTGGAGCGAAGGCTGTCTCCCTCCACCCTCAAAGTGTACGTCGCCGCAATAGCGGCGTATCACGACGCAGTCGAAGGTAAGTCCGTCGGAAAGCACGACCTAATCGTCAGGTTCCTCAGAGGTGCGAGGAGACTAAATCCTCCTCGTCCATCCTCGATACCCTCTTGGGACTTGGCTCTAGTGCTCAGAGCACTTCAGAGCCCTCCCTTCGAGCCGTTGGAGTCCATTGAGATTAAAATCCTGTCAATGAAGACAGTGCTCTTGACTGCTTTGGCCTCGATCAAGAGGGTAGGGGACCTGCACGCACTTTCGGTCAGCGAATCGTGCCTAGAGTTCGGGCCTGGTAACTCTCACGTTGTCCTGAGACCCAGGCCCGGATACGTGCCCAAGGTTCCTACCACTCCCTTCCGGGACCAGGTGGTGAACCTGCAAGCGCTGCCTTCGGAGGAGGCAGACCCAGCCCTGGCTTTGTTGTGTCCGGTCCGCGCTCTTCGCGCTTACATTGACCGGACCCAAAGCTTTCGGACCTCAGAGCAACTCTTCGTCTGTTACGGAGGCCAGCAGAAGGGAAAGGCTGTCTCCAAGCAGAGGTTAGCCCACTGGATAGTGGATGCTATAGTCTTGGCTTACCAGTCCCAAGACGTGCATTGCCCGTTCGGTGTAAGAGCACACTCCACTAGGAGTGTTGCTTCTTCCTGGGCGCTGGCTCAAGGCGCCTCGCTGACAGACATTTGTAGAGCTGCGGGCTGGGCGACACCTAAAACGTTTGCTAGGTTTTATAGCTTACGTGTAGAGCCGGTATCTTCCCGCATCCTCGCCCCTGGTGGCCAGGAGCGCTAAGTGCCCGTTCTAAGTGTCGGCTTGCAACGCCACTCCCGCCCTCTGGGCCGGATACGTGCGTTTATTGTCTCCAGTTGTGTTCCCCGGGAAACCGGCTAACCCTGTCGAGCTCCTCCGTCACCCCATGCGGTGTCAGACGTTGCGGACCGTCTGACGCTAGGCCTGCACCCGTATGCTTGTGGAACGTGGTTGTAGGCTGGGTTCCATATGTAGCGGTTCCCTCACGGCAACCCCATATGTGTATTCGTCCACGTTATCAGCTACCCTTCGGGCTAGCCCCGTGTCTTTCCCTCGACAGAGCCCGCTCTGTCGTCTCTGGGCCTGTTCTTTCCCCCCTACAATTAGGTTGGAACCACCCCAGAGACTGCCATATGTTGCACTACCCTGCCAGGTTAGTCCTTATGTGTATTCCGCCACCACTCCTTCCCTGAAGGACGTGGCCCCGCAGCGTACCTTCTCCCGAGAAGAACACGCTTCCCAGCGGTCTATGGTCACTCTAAGTGGGTCTTGCAGAACAGCAGTGACTGACCTCCCTGCTTGGAGCCCTGACTTCCGTACCATACTAGACGGTCCAGTGCGCTCAAGCAGGACGCTGGAAGGGCCAGCATCCTGGCGTTTTCCAAAGGGGTCCCAATTCGTCGGTTCAGTTCTGACGTACGTCGAACGTGACCGACTGAAAGGGAACGTCTCGGTTACGTATGTAACCCTCGTTCCCTGAAGGAGGGAACGGAGACGTACGTCCCGTCGCCAGGAGCTGTGCTTCAGCTAGGAGCCCAGTCACGGATTCGGCTCCTCAGTTGAAAAAAGCATTTGATCTACCATTCCACTTCCTATTTATACCCGCGCTGCGGGGCGGAGCGTGGAATGTGTGGATCACATGCCAATCTCCGATTGGCTCGT
The DNA here is from genome assembly GCF_024679245.1 of Pseudorasbora parva. Taxonomy (NCBI): domain Eukaryota; kingdom Metazoa; phylum Chordata; class Actinopteri; order Cypriniformes; family Gobionidae; genus Pseudorasbora; species Pseudorasbora parva. Next base: position 35,023,738 of record NC_090176.1, read on the forward strand.
TTTTATACACTCGAAGTGGATAGGTCTCTGAGGGCAGATCCCAATTCGTCGGTTCAGTTTTGACGTACGTCTCCGTTCCCTCCTTCAGGGAACGAGGGTTACATACGTAACAGAGACGTTTTTACAACTTTCACTTGTAATGGAGTAATATTTGACCAGTAGTACTTTTAGTTTTACTCAAGTAATAGAGTTGTGTACTTTGTCCACCTCTGCATAAAAATTAAGGTTAAACCACTGGAGTTGCATGCACCATTTTAACATTTTTAACCAAAATATCTTCACTTGTGTTCCCAATATGAACGAAGGTCAAGATTTTGGAACAACATGAGGGTGAGTAATTAAAGGGGTACTTCAGCGCTGTGAAGATGAATCTGTATTTAAACTGGGTCATCAATGTAAGAGAAATGTGAAATATTTTTTTTTAATTTGGTGCCTTCTAGACTGAGAAAAGACATCATGGGGATGAAAGACTACAATTCCCAGAATGCTTCGCTGCCCTGTGAGGCCATTACCAAAGCCACCTACTTGATTACTGTGACTGAGTTGGAGAAGACACTACAATTAAAAACTGAACGTGTCTGTTCAATATAATGAGTGAGTCACCGCGCGAGTGTCACAGCACTGAGCACTAACTGCAGGAGTCAGATAAATGAGCTGATGAGCTCTCGTGATGAGAGCTGAGGTAATCGCGACTACACTCGCGGCATACATTCACAACGTGATTTCAGTCTGGCGCGTTTCAATTCATGCCTTTGCAAGCTTAACTTTCATAGAAATTAATATGAGAAGTTAAAAGACTTACATTGCTCACCATAGCTCCGTTTAAATGAGTGCCTGCAGCTGAGCTGAGCTCTGAGTGTAATCTCCCATGCGCAGGTTCAAAACATGCGGAAATGGCTCCCTCTGCTGGCTGTAGGCTTTAGCCTCTGGCCAAACATTCCTCCCATGATGCAAATAGCATCAATTTGCATCATAGGAGGAATTTTTCCAGAAACAAAATGCATAAATCTCTTGTCTTATGGGGATATGAGGGGGGAAAGCATAATCATTTGAATATACTTCAGGGTTTCTACTGATACAAAGCCATATGCTAATCGCTGAAGTAACCCTTTAAATGACAATTTTTGGGTGAACTAACCCTTTAATAAAACAAAAAGAGATGGCCTAATTAAGAACAGATTACATAAAATCAATGCTTAGATTACTGCATTAGTAACTGTTCATAATGCTATGTCTGACTCCAGAATATACTTAATGAACAAAAATATCCTTGCTGGTAGTGATAAAGAAAAATACAAGTCTGATTTTCACAGATCATAAGCACTCCAAAGATGGAAATACAGAACAAATATACTGGCCTAATTAACTGTGTTGAGGTCACTGTATAATAATGATGTGAGTTACTCTCCATCAATAAAATTAAAATGCATGTGTTAACTTAGCATATAATTGCCGCAAGGTTAATCACCCTGTCCTCGTACAATCTCAGGGATAAAAAACAAAACAAATTAATTACTCTATCTTCTACATAAGCCTTACTGCTTTTCATGCCAGAAAAAAGATAAAGAAAATCCTGCACACATCTTGAGGCTGGTTCAGAAGGCAAATTATTCACTATTCAATATTTTTCTATGGGGTTGTTATTCCTGATTCACCAATTAAACTGCCAACAATTTATTTATCCCATTTTATTCACTTTCAAAGGACTCTTCTATTTCTTCTATAAATCAAGACAATACTGATTGAGTGTGTTACCTTGATAATACCCCTGATATGCATTTTGGCAATCATCTCCGCAGTGTAGAGGAACATCAGCAGTGTGTCCAGGGTGAAGGTGACATACTGCAGGGGTGGGTAGTGCTCAAAGGTCTTAGGTGTATTCATACAGACCGAAATAACACTGATTATAGCACAGGCCCGCAGGAGAGAATGAACCCACTGAGGACAAACAACACAATCTGTTTTAGAATGTGGCACATACTCAGGGTTTCAGTTTTGCACCTTGTCCTGACTGATCGGCGGGCCCACACGGAATCTGCGCGCGCAGATTTTCGCAGATTGTAGGGTCGGGTATTTGAAAAGCATATGCAATCGTGTGTGGTATTGTATGCTGTGCTTATTGATGTGAAAACATTTTTAGTGAGAGAATGATATTTTAAATGTCTAAAATAAAATTGACTACAGAGGAGTTAAGGAAACGTCACTTGTCTCAAAAGTACTTATTTATAGCTATTAAAAATTCTTTATTTACTTCAGTAGGTATTAATTTATTTAGCTTTATTGTTGAATGATATAAAATTGTTTATTTAATGAATTGTCTACAATAAAATTGAAACATCACTATTTTCTTTGTCTTTAAGTGATTGTAGCCTACAATAAGAGAGATCATGCTTTGTTTAAAAAAGAAATCTATTTAAATTTGTATTGTAATCCTTAAATAAAAGTTAAGAAGTTCCCATATTTTTAGATCTTTTTAACACATTTTAAATCATTCCACATAATTCAGCGCAGAAATCACAAAAAAATTCCACAGATTCCGCGTGGCCCTGCGATCAGGTACTGTCAAAAATGTGTAGTGGGTTGTGTCTGTCCACTAAAACTAAACAAAAGGGAATAGGTTTAAAATTTACCTGAAAAGGAAAAAAATCCTTATTAAACATCCCAAAGTGACTTAAAAAGCTCCTTAAAAGAATACAATATGATTTGCACACTATACTCCAAGTTTTCATATCCCAAACAATTATTCACTGAAAAGATTTTTTTTCAAGCTGTAATTTCAGTAATTTCAAGCTGCTACTCACAAAAATCTGTTGTATGGTTTCATAAGATTTGGAATATAGCACACAAGATTGGCTAAATTTATGGTCTTTATTTGTCCTTTATGAAGCTTGAAAGTCCCTAGTCACTGTATACTTTTGTTATACAGTATGAAAAAGTGCATCATGAACATTACTCTGAATCTTCTTTTGTGTTCAGCTCTTTACAACTATCTTAGCTGTACAAAAAAGCATGTTATGACACTTGATATTGCAAACCGGTATTTGTTTTCATATAATTTTAATGTATTTTTCATTTTTCATAAACACTTTGTTTTGTGGTGCAAATACAGTCAAACTAAAAATTAATCAGACACCAAATATATTTTTTTTACTAGTGGGTGCAGGAGTCTATAGTTCATTTATGTAAGTGAGGATAGCAAAATAAAGTAAACTGGGACATATTATACCCAACAATTCTTCATTCAGTGGACTACCAGTAAAACCAAAATTATTCAGACACTTTGACCTTTGACCACTTTGACCACCTTTGACCTTTGACAATTTTTTCCTCAGCCCGCATTAGCAATTAAAAATTAAGCATTGATTGGTAATTGGTTGACCTAAATTGGCATTATCTAATTGTGTACTTCAATTTGACAGCTGATTGGTCTTTCTTTCAAAGTTATCTGACATTATTAAGATGAATTTGTTCTGACACAGTTTAACTCTGAGTTCTTGTCATATTGTATTACCATTTTCTAAGCTATAGTAAATAAACTGTGATAATGTGAGAAAAAAAAGGTGTCCAAATAAATTTTGGTTTGACTGTAGTGAGGTTTTATCTTTATATAGCAGCTAATGAATCACAAGTCTTGCATATTCACAGGAAAAGCATACTTCTGCATTGAAAATAAAGTTTTTACTGGTTTGGACAACATTTTTTTAATAAATGTGCCCTGTCATATGACATTGCACTTAGTTGCGACAAAGTTTTAGCTTATCAGGTATCTCTTTTGGGGGGTATGTGGGTCAGAAATAATTGACCAGATTTCAGAGATTTGTTCACATACTGGTTTGTTGATCCAAAGAATGTCAGCACTGTCTGTCAGTGTTTCATCTGGTCCAAAGTCGGTCATGGGCTGGGCCTCGACCCGCGAGCTCTGCTTCCTCTTCAGCATGCTTGGGCTCGCTGTGCTATAGAGAGAGTGGATCTGAAAGACAAAAGCACATCGACCAAAAATGCTAACTTAAACGACAAATCAGGCAAAGCGCAAATTCCGTTTGTAGCCATAAGATTGATTCTTTATTGGATGCTAACTCGATTGTATGTGTGCTCTAAGCAATTATATTACACAATGAAATATTACAAAATGAAAATAAATTAAGAATAGCAAAATCTAGCAACAATTTTTGGCAATTAAGCAACAGATTAATGCTTGTTACTATGATTATGTGGTATAAAAAGCACAAAGAGGAAGTGTCATATCAAAAGTCCTAGTAGGCAAAGAATTGTCTAGTAACAACAACGGCATGCAAACAGATTTGAGCTATGTGTTCATTGTGGCTGTACAGTAGGACATGAGGACACAGCTCAGTATGGTATCGAAGTGTTGCACATTCACCGTTCAACACAATCAAGCACATGATGTACATAAAACACAGACTGTTGACTTTACACAGAAAAACTGACTTACCTTCAGCAAAGATCACACTGGATCTTCAGCTTAACACAAACGACAGGCAACCGATAATGATAACATGGCACTACAGCCATTCTTACCGAGGGCAATAATAAAACATGGATATCACACACTCACTAAAACAAAGCGCACATACCAACGGGAAAAGTAAAGCTGAAATTGCTCCAGCACTGCACATAACATGCGATCAGGCATACCCTGTAAATAACACACAACAGTTAGTCAACATGGCATATGGTGTACCAAACGGGTACAATAATATAGACAAATAATGTCCACCACATCAGACAAGGAATATATGCAACACTGAGTGGCGGAGTCATGGGCGGATGGGATGTGGGACCAGGTTACTCACGGTCAGGCTCCTCATTGGTGCATTCATCCCCGGCATAGAGAGGAAGGGAATTTAGTACGAAAGACAGCTGATCGGTGTAGTTGAGGCCTATCCTGAAAGAACATCATTAGCCTTTAATTCTTATTTATAAAGGAGGCCAGTCAATGAATGCTGCATCACATAACAGCTGAAAGCTTGACCTTTACATGTGATATCAACACAAAAGCAACAAATCAATTCCAACAAACTGTCATGACCAGTAAGGTCAGGCAGGTTTTGTGCGTCAAACATCGTATAACATGATGAAGAGCTTTTCTAGGTTTGGTAAACATTTCAAAGTCAGATGTAACATAAAATACACAGTCAAAGTCATTTGAAGGTCAATTTGGAACAATGGCAAGAAGCATAAAAAGTAAGCATTTAAAAAAATGTGAAGTCTACAAAGAAAGTTGAATCTTTAAATGTCAATAACACAGTGATCTGCTAAGAACAGCTTGCAGATACAATTTGCGAAGTAATTGCTGCAGTTAGCATATGTTGATAGATAGAGGTTTGAAGACAAGTGAAAACTAAATTACAGGGTGTAAGTGCAGTAATGTAGGAGTAAGTTGCAGAAGACTACAATTACTTTCACTTTTTCAGAAAGAACTATTTGCCTAAAAGCAGGATGCAATCACTAAACACTTTAATGGTGCCTGGTGCTGTTTTTTTAGGCTCGCTTGTTACATTAATGTTTTGTGTTTTAGATTAGATTGTACAGGCTATGAGAAGGATAATCATTCCCCTAAATGCTTATTTGTTTCTATAATTTGCTACAGAATATAGAGCACTATACAGTTGCCCATATGACTAGATTTATTATCCAATTCCCACATTGTATTATGCTTGATCCAAGTTATGTATAGGAACTACAGAAAACAATGAACTCCAAATGAATTCATAAGATTTAACACAATTCTCTCAGCAGCTATCGCCATCAAAATTATGCGAAACAGATATCACTGTTAAAATTATGCAAAAACAACAAAACGCATCAAATAATAACAAAATAATATAAGTGTCTGTATTTGCTACAGCTGTGACTATTGCTAAACGTGAAACTAATATGATTTTTTTCATGGAGAGAAAGGAAAGTCATAAAATAAGCTCTGAAAACACAGATCATGAAATTAAACACTCACAACAAACTCTGCAACAGCAATTACATCAAATAATACTGTGACAGTTCAGAGTATAATCAAATGTAGAGACCGTGAAATTTTTAAAAATGTATTCTAGCAAAGCATCTGTTGTGTTGAGATATCTTATTGTTTACAGCTACTTTTCTAATAATAATAAAAAATCCTAGGGGGCAAACGTTGTTTATGACACTGGTTGCTACATATTTCCTGGTGGGGACTCCCTAAAATTAAATCAATAAAATATTTCTCCCTTTCTCTATCTGTCTCTCTCTTCGTGTTTAGCCTCTCAGCCCTGTGTAACAACCACCTGTATATTTTCAAAATCTGTATCATCGGTACTGTGTGATATTTTCCCCCATCTAGTGGTGAAAAGCTATATGACCATCCAGTGAATAATAGTTTCTGTACCTCTCAAATCTGATTTCGTTTTAATTCCTACGGTGGCTGATTTAGTCCAAGATTAACATGGCAACCCCCCTCTTCACATTCGACACGGTGCCATCGAGTGTTAAAACGCGAAAGGCGAAGCTTGAATTTACAGATATGTCCCTCTTTGGCTAATGTACTTTCAAGATGGAGGGGCAACATGGCGACCAGCATTCAAACCCCTCACCCGTATGTATTTTCAATGGCATATTTTAAACTTACGAGAATACTTTATTACTTGAAAGAAGTAAATATACATTAATGAGCACATATATTTTTGAAAGAACCAAGTGTTTTTAGCTAAGAATAAACTAAAAAAGTTAGACAGTGTAGCTTTAAAGGATAAGTTCAAGTTAAAATTAAAATTACCCAATGATTTACTCAACCTCAAGCCATCCTAGGTGTATATAACTTTCTTCTTTTTGATGAACTCAAAGGAGCTATATTAAAGGTGCCATGATCTGGCTTTTTTATACTGATTTGCTTATTTAATGAGCTTCAGCTCCCCTGTCAGTTCAGTTCCCATGAGGGAGGGACTACAACCGGAATGATTCTCTCGACCACAGGGCTCATAAACGTCTTTATCAAATAAACACAATGATTTATTTCTCATCCACCCGCGATTGATTGGAATATTATTTCTGTATTATTTGGCCCATCCGATTGGTGGTTATAATCGCACACCTAACCGCGCACACACACACACATGCGTGCACACCCAGATTAAGAAAGTAATATTATTTCACTATTTGAGATTCACCAGCCTGCCAACGGGCGTACATTTTGGAACCTGTTCTGGAAAACACATAGCCCCGGGACTACTATTACATATTTTTTAAAAAAGTTTTACTCACATAAGTGTGTTCCACCATTCCTGTCGGATCCAATATAGAAGGCACAACATTGTGTTTTAATCTCATTATGTCTGCAAATCCAGCATTGAACCTCATGAGACTTTAGAGATCTGAGATAGTTTACAAAAGATTCAGCGATGAAATGAAGCGAACACGTGTACATGTCTTCCGCACGTGAGCTGGAACTTCATTAAAAATAGTATAATATAATATAATAGTATAAAAAGTATCACACATTCCTAATATTATGATCCAAAGGAAGCTTATGTAGTGACTGTGTTCTTCCACAACCAGGAATAGCTTGCTATCTTCGGCATGTTTATTGCTGCCGTCTAGCACGATCCGAACATGAATCTGTGGGTGGGGCTACTAAATTACACATGCTTCTTATTCTGTAGAGGCGGTGTTTCGCAACACGATGACGTAAAGATGCACACATGATCGTTTTCTGGGCCTGGTGTCTATAAAAGCTTTTCTTTGACTAACAATGAAGTTTTCAGCTCTGAAACTTACAGGATATTCTTATGACCTTTTATATATCAAAGGCTCAAGGGAAAATTGATTTCTCAATTCATCACCCCTTTAATAAATATCCTGACACTTCAAAGCTTTATAATGGCAGTGATTGAGTTTGAAGCTCAAAAAAATGCATCCATCCATCATAAATTTACTCCACATGGCTCAGGTGGGGGGTTAATAAAGGCCTTCTGAAGCAAAGCAATGCGTATGTGTAAGAAAAATATCCATATTTAAAACTTTATAAAGTAAAATATCTAGATTCCAGACTCCCTTCCATATTCAACTGTGCCGGAAAAATCACAATTGGCCCGAAATATGAAGTCGGACATAAAGCGTAAGATTTTTGAACTGTAAGAGGTGTTAAACTTTCTGCACAAGTTAAATACAGAAGGCGGTCTAGTGGAAGCTAGATATTTAAAGGTGTCATGAACTGGCTTTTAGCCTTCAGAAGGCCTTTATTAACCCCTGGAACCATGTGGAGTATGTTTATGATGGATGGATGCAGTTTTTTTGTTTTTGTTTGTTTTAAACACAATGGACTCTGTCATTGCCATTATCAGGATGTTTATTAATATTATAACTCTGTGTTCCTCAGAAAGAAGAAAGTCATATACACCTAATGGCTTGAGGATGAGTAAATCATGGTGTAATTTTCATTTTAAAGTGAACTAATCCTTTAATCTTAGGTTGATCCAAATAAATAACACTGCATGATAATGCAATTATGTTATGCGCTCAGCATCTGCTTGACCTATTTAACCAATTTTTACAGTCCAGTGCCAAAAGCCACCTGTCTTCAAAGATTTATCACATGTAAAAGCAAAACATGCAAAGCAGACTGACTCGAGATCTTGTCAGTAAAGACCTTATTCACTGCAGCGCCATCTTTGATTTTTAACGGGAATGAAAGAGAGGTTGTGATCGATAGACAGAAATATACATTTCAGTGGGTTGTACTGCTATTTAATGCATTTTGGACTGTCCTGCTGACGAAACACTGTAAAAAATATCTATACAAGAAATCTCAGTATACAAAAAACTTCAGATAACATTCGAGCTGTGGAAAAGAAGTGAACTATTAGCTTTATACATCTTTTGAAAGTGGATGCCATTGAAAACACTAAGTCTATCCCTCACAGCCTCGCTTTCATGCCTGTCATAGCCCTGCTCTTAAGGCTAGATGGCACACCGGAACACAGTGACATCAGCCATTATGCAGGGAGATTCCTCCTGCTGCCACAGGGTTACCATGGCAACAGATGAGAGCAGGGCTGCTGCCGCTTTAGCTCTAGCTAAAACACCTCTTAAGCAAAAACACACGAATTACACATCATATAAAAGCATATCGATTTAGACATTGCTTGAATTATTGTCTAAGTTTGTCATTAGCGTATCTAACAAGGTTTTTAATCTTTGACATTGCTGTTCTTTTTAACAAAGGCCTTTTGGCTGCGCAGTCGGTGCATACACTTCCTGGTAGACATGCAAACAAGCCAAATAACACAAAATACATCTCTTATACGACACTCTAATCGAACTCACACGTTGAAACGACAGAAAAACGCTCTTAGACTTACTGGTTATTGAAGTATCGCCGTTAATGCGGTGTATAGTCCATGGCTCGTTGTACTGAGCTCGAGCTTCTTCAGTTACAGCAGCCGCGCGACAGATGCGCACCAGACGCGCGTGACCCACTACAGCACAGCGCGCAGGATGAGATCCCGCAGGCCTTGACATGTATAATATCAGTATTGATAATAAACATCGAATGCAAATAAAATCCCAGTAAATTGGGGAGGTGAATTTTAATTTTTATTTTAATACATGTTAAACTACCTTGACTGTACAGTTTCTGATAGGCAATACCAGGAACAAATATAACCTAATAAATCCTGAAATTACCATCGGGATTAATAAATAATTATAAATATTACGTAGCTAAGGGGCTAGGCTAATTGTCACAATAAGGGCTATCTAGGCAGATGCCAGAAGGTTGAACTTGTAGGTTATTTTTCATAAAGGGGTAGATTTTGACACTTTTATCACGTTTTCACATGTAGCCTATTAGACATTAATAAAAACATACAGCAAAAACAAGCTGTTAAAACAACTAGCTAATTAATGCATCTAAATAATCATGTTATTTAAAATAGCATTTAAAAGCCGTTAGTTGCGCATTCAACATGCTTTGAATTATATTGAAACTATGCCCGCAGCCCCGCACAGCACAACATTTTCTAACCTCATTTATGCTAGTATAAATCCACAAAATGATCATCGTTTCTGAGTCCGGAGAAGCGTACAGAGTTCTGAAATGGCGATGACTGACTGCACACGTGGTAACCAAAGTTTTGCATTCTCACAAGCTGTAAACTTTCATATCGATTTGTGCAAAACTTGCAAAACGTGTTTTTTGTCGATGAATTGGACTGTTGATCGTCTGAACTGCCATACAGCCGTGCGGAATGTTAGTTTTGTTTATGGTCATTAAACTGTTGCTGTCAAAGAGAACTCTCTCGAGTAGGCTATGGATACCCCCAAGATCACAGAGCTAAATCAACGTGAACACATGAAAACACGTAGCTTACCTTTTTGTGAAATATTTTTATTTTTTGGAAGGATTCGGTTGTAGAATGTTGATCGCTTCCGAATTACCGAACTTATCTTCCAATCGAGATCGAGCGCTGAGGCGTAATAATTTTAGGCATCTAGACGGCTATGCCATTTACAAGCTTTAAAAAGAAAAATTAAGATTGCAAACAGGAAGTGGCCTATCTTTTCAATGATTTTGTCAATTAAAACGGACGTGGGTGCTTTGCTCTAGTTCTTTGTGAAATTGATATAGGTGGATAATCATCCAGTCAGGTTTTTTTTTTCTTCTCAAAATATACATTTAACATTTCATCAGTTGATTCTGCGCTCATTTCTTCTAATATTTTATGTTTTTAAAAATGTAGATTTCAAACAAGAATCGCTATTAAATAGGCCTATATTTTGAAAAGGTCTTGTTAATGTTTTGTTCAAGGTTATTAAAGCAACAGTTTTTCAGTAACTGAAGAATATGTAAAAGAATAGTATTTGGGGTAAAATGCACCCCTGATATTGGATCAAAGGCACAATAATTAACGTGATAAACAGCGGATTGACTTCTCCATTTGTTGACATGACATGGTTAGATTCAGATTGTCTATCAGGGTGTCCACCTTATAGATAATCACCATATTTATAATGAAACCAATTTAAACCTGTGATATTAAATTAATCATATCATATAATGAGATGATATAATTGTTACTACTGTAAATCTATATTCAATTATTATGGTATCCCCCTTCAACGCTTTCAGAACCATTACTTTATTTTAAATGATTTTGTTTCTATATTTTTTAGATTCTATATGAACATATTTTAATGACAGAATATTTATTGATCAAAAATGAATAATTGTATTCATCAAAATAAACAGACAATAGTTCAAACTTTGCTAAAGTGATATTTTTTAACATTAACTTAGGCGTTATTAAAATCATTATTTTAGCTAAAGCATGCCTTTTGCTCATGTGTGACACCCCATACGTTTTTAAGATTATTTAATAAAATGAACCACTTTTATGATTTATTTTCACACAAAATCTGTAAGACAATTGTAACAATAATTCTTCAAATTATTCTTGATGACAATGTATGTTATACAGAGTGGGTCATGTTGTCTTGGTACTGTATATTTGTTTCATTTTTAAAATTATTTAATGTTTATTCATGTATGGAAAGTGGATTGCTGACATGGAACTACAGAAGATGGATCAAGCAACAGGTTTGTAGTTAGATGGACATTAAATCTTAAATAGATAGAATAATTGGAATGATTGCATATAGTAAAATTAATCCCAGCTCAAAGTAGTCTTGGAATATATTTTTTATTTAAAAGCCATCTGTCTCAATTTCATCCTGTATATATCCTGCATATAATTGAGGTTATAGCAAATCAGCTTTTACAATACATACAAGCTATTAAAGATAACATTTTAATTGTGAGATATAGGAGAAAAGGACAGCAGTGCTTGGATCTGAAAAGTTAAAATCTTCTCAATCATCTGTATGAACAACTGTTTTGAATTATGGTGACCAAGTTTTCTTTTTTTGGCAATTTATCTCTTGCTCCTGCCTTTGTACAGAGAGTCACAACTAATCAAAGGCATTCATATGGAGAGCGCTGTTGGCCTCTGAACCGTTCGAGCTGGATTTGGCCAGCCCGTTCTCCCTCTGTTTTGGAAAGTGGAAATTCCTGAAGCCACTTCACTTCAGGTTTCTGGTGGGGATCTAAACATGCATGCAGAGACTTTGGTGAACTCCGTCTTAGTTTCTTTGCTTCTAATTTTGCTCTCTGCCGTTCAAGGAAGTTTACAGCAGTCGCTAAGGTGAGTTTAGCAGTGTTGTTTTTCAATCAGTTTGACTTTTCCACTGTGCAACCATGTTTTGCTGACAGACTGGATTTTTACAGACAGGGACATTTCTGTTGTGTAGTCACAGCTGCAGAACTAGTTTAAGGGTTGTAGCTATTCTTAAGCTATTTACTTTTCTGTATTGATTCTCAGCTATGGGAAGGTGCCAGCAATTATTTATTTGTTTTACTTGGTGCTCCTTCAAGACAGCTTTTACCTAATAGAGCATGAAGTATTTCCTTAAAATCAGCAACATATGCACCTTTTTAAACTCTTCCTGTGGGTTTGGCAAAAGTCCACAATTGTGTGATGGTAATTTTGCAATTTACTTAAGTGGTTTAAACATAGCAGGTGCACATTCACCACAATACTATCACTTCTGTACCACAATGCATGTTTACTGTATGCTCTTTCTGCATTGCACATAATCAGAGACAGATTCTGGAATCATAGAGTGAATATGTTCTTTGTGGCTGACAGACTTGTTCCATGTAAGTGCAACCATATTGTAGCAAGCCCCTGAATAGTGTTTGCTTAAAATAAAAATAAAAACACAAAAGTATTTTTATTACCCTGTAATGTGAGAAAGGTCAACTGCAGAGACGAGAAGCAAGAGAGGTATGTAAAAACACTAACAAATGAAACGTTTCTCACAGGGGAACTTGGGTAGGAAAATAATAAACAGTGGAATACAGTATGCCATTTGTTTTCAGTAGTTTATTTTATTTTTTTAATGAAATTCTTAAGAACAATTTCTGTTTTAGTGTATGCTGGCATACACTGCCATTAAATTATTATATTATATAAATGTCCTCAATTGTACAGAATCATAAATCCTCTTTTTTATTGACATTATTACTTTTTTTACCTGAAACATTTACATTCACAGTGTCTAGACATGAGTTTGTTGTTCTCTGTGAGTCTCAATCCTCTAGCAGAATGATATCTTAATGACTCATGGCTCCACTAGCACTAGTCATTTCCACATGACCTTATATTGTATTATGTATCTCATAGGACTATTTGTTATCTTTAAATATTAGCTTACAAGCTTATAAGAAGATACAGAGATAAAATCTGCCAAAATGTGATACATTGCACGGCCTATCTTCAGAAAGCTTTTTCCTACAGAAAGCAAAAGGAAGTCTGGTTGTCATTACTGTTGAAAAGGAGGATAACAAACCACCACCCACCCATCCAACATCTGGCATATGTTCACCTGCATGGGAAGAACAGAGGTTTGATGTAGAAGGCAAAGGTCACAGAGGTGACTGAACGCTCTTGTGTCTTGCAGGCAGGTGGGTGGAGAGTGTAAGATCTCCCCTGAATCATCACTGAGGCGCTGTCGGACCTCCGACGGGTTGATCTGTAGCGGAAGTGGCGAGTGTGATTGTGGGATTTGCATATGCAAGGTCACAGAACCTGGAACGTTCTATGGACCGCGATGCGAATGCCATGACTGGGTCTGTCCGACATATGATGGGAAGACCTGTGGAGGTAAGAGCGGCCTCAGACTACTTCAACACACCATTCCCACTTCAGTTACCAGTTACTCATGAATGGGTTTCAATATCTGGCATCTTGTATTAAAAAAAATGAAAGGAGAAAAAAAGGTCTTTGTAGACGTGTGCAAGACACACATCCAGCTTGTGAAGGCCTTTGATGTTCCATCCAATATTGTGTCATTAGCTAGAAGGTCTCATTTGAATTTCACAGTGCCTCTATTCAGACAAACACAGGCATTTTCAAAGGAGCCTGTTTAGGTGCCATGTTGTTCTGTAGCAACCTCTTTTTTTCCATTTTTTAAAGATTTTGTAGACACCACTTCAAAGGATAATTTTCACAGATACTTTCTTTATGGTGTCAAATGTCATTTCAGTAGTTTCCACTGGATGGTGAGTGTGTGCAAAATTTGTTGTGAGGCCACAGAAATCTATTAGCAAAGACTCGACTGACAGCTCCATAACCTGCTGATGGCTTCGAAACATCTTATACACCTTATATAATTATATGGACACAATGGTGGTGCTAGTGTAAGATACTTACACTCTATTGAGTGACTGTCCACTTTTCAAACTGCCTTGATGTTGGAAGCATTATTCGCATTAATTTACTACATTGACTTCAATATTTTTTTTTTTTTTTTCAGTAAAGAGGTCAAAGCCATAAACTAAATCCATGAACTGAACCTGCACAGATAAAATGAATGCTATAGGGGCTAGAGTCTAGATGTTGCACTCTAGAGTAACATCCAAACCATAAAATGACAATAAAAAAATTATGATTTAAACAACTTTATAATTCAGAAAATCATACTAATTTGATTATTCTTATTGTTTAGACTGCACATTAGCTTCTTTTCCATCCAGTTGCTAAATGAAACTGCAGTTTCACTCTCTGACAGTAGGTGGCAACATATGGAACAGCAAAAATAAAGTGGATACTCTGGAGACCCCTGCATAAAATGCAACTGTTCTTATTTGAAATGTTTGTCAGAATTAAATTGGTGGCTCTGTGTTTTTTTCTAGGCTTGGTTGTGTTTATGGGGCACAGTATAACATGTCTTAATACTTCTCTTTCTCTTTCTTTTTCTTTTTTTAAACGCCGTATTTTTCTTATATTTTACCTTTATTCCACACCGCTTTTTCTACTGTCCTTTGAATGGCTCGTCTGCTTCCTGCTTCTCTGAAGCCCATCCCTCCGAAAAACGCAATGGTCTTAGATTGTTTAGATAGCCAAATGTAGTTTCATGTATTTTTATTGGCTGAAGTGTCAAGCACAGGTTGTCTGGAATCGCCACCCCCCTTACCATTACGGGCAGAATTCACATCTGCTGTGACTAGCAAGGGTTTATGATGTCATCAACCCGGGAAGTAGCACGTTGTAGTCTAAACCAGCCGTTGTTGTAGGCAATAAACTGCCATAACTTTAAAAGACAATATCTCCGTTTGCATTGAACTTTCAGCGCTGTAACTTTGCAGATACTGTTTATGCTCAAGCAGAAACATTACACACTAACAAAAAAATGAAATCGCATGCAACCACACCTTTAATCAACAGTAGATCATAAGCAATTGTTTGGCATAAATGCCCGGTATTCATTAGCTGTGAGCTTTTCTGAAAGCGCAAGCTTGTAGAACAAGCAACAGGACTGTGTTTTTCTTTGAAACATGCAGTGTTAACAATAGAATCATCACCTTTTGAAGTTTAAAGGTACAGTGTGTTACCCCCCCCCCCCCCCCCCCCCGATCTGTACTACCTGACTGATGCAGATTTATTTCTCGTTGATAGTATTGCCATTGAAACACATAATTTCGAGTCACAAACTGCTCCGAGTTACAATGCCACAGGTTTCCTTCTCTTCCAAATAACGGTAGTTATGGCGTAAACGCAACATAAGCGCATTGTTTTAGTTCAGGAGGAACTGTAAAAGGTGGCTGCTGATTTGGTTGCAGTCATTGTGACTGACGTCTGTCTAACTCTGTATAGCATGAAACGTGCCGATGATATGTGCATGAGCAGAGGCGCGGAGGTATGGAAATATATACGTTGACAAGTATTGTACCATTGCATTCAGCCCGAATTCAATGATTGGACAAACATTTATTGTCCTACGCCTTTCACAGACAAGATACAGTATATACATATAAATACATCTAAAAATTGAATTTTCCATGAAGAAAATTAATGGACTTTTTATTTACTTTCCTGCGGTTGCTCTAGTTGTAGTGTGTTGATTTCTCTACTTATTTTTATACTTTTGAACAGCTAACCAGCTGATAGACTTTGAACAAAAACACTCTATTTCTGTTCCACATTCAGTTTTGATCTGTAGACATGAGATGTTGAGGACCACTAATGGAGATATGTGAAGCTTGAAAGAAAGAAAATTTATTTCTGGGGGCATGTTGTGAGCCAGTGAAGAGCTCATTAGCTTTGGACCGTAGCTGATAATAGGGTTTCTCTCAAGGTTACGTATTCTGAAAATGGAGGCCATATATGGACCAACATTTTTTTCTTATTAACATCAAGGCTACTTACTGTGCATATCTGCCAAAATACCCCACATTTCATCCTTTAACCATACGTTGGTTTTCAGCTCTGGCTCATGGCAGTTTGGGGATATTCTAGACCTGTAAAATATTCTGATATTGTGCCATTGTTCATATCCCATCACTTCATTATACAAATAAGGTGGAATTTAAACCACAAATATAGTGAGAGAGGCTGTGCTTTCCTTTTGCCTTCTGTTTAGTCGTTTTTGACCATTACACAAAGATAGCAAGATGTCAAGCTGAGCAGTGTTGTTTGCATATTGTTCTGAAACAGCATCTTGTAATTTCATACAGCATACAGGGCATTTAAGGTCTTGTTTACATGCTCTAGTTTTATAACCATAACCAGCGATTTAAAAAAAAAATTATTCCCTAACAATAAGCAGAATGTATTATTGTCAGCCATCCTTTTATCTTTATTTCCTTTTTTAATAATGTGATTTCTCATTATAAGAGCTGCAATATAGGTGGAGCATTTAATGAGAAAATTTCAGAGACTTAAGAAGAAACGCCTGTCTCGGTCTCTGGAGGTTTGTATTGGTTTAGGGAGACTCCATAAATCATTTTGCCTTAAAACACCTGTTTTTGTTCACTGACAAGCAGATACACATGACAACATGGCTTGACCCAGGGATATGAATGCAAACCAGGACTTGGCAAACAAAGAAATTGGGGTGCATATAGCTATAAAATGTTTTACCTGACAGCTGGTCACCATCTGTGTGTGAATTTTGTTTTTTTTTTTTGTTGTTTTTTTGCATCTCCAGTGTTTCAACAGGCTACATGTTTAACATATGTGAATATTTCCTATTCATTTGTTGTTACTGAATATTACGAAAATCCACATGTACAAGCATTTGCATGAGATTTTAATTGTTACAAACGGGGGAAATGGAGCACAGTTACACAGTTTTCTTCCCTTTTTATGTGACCTGGTTTTGCTTTTTTTCTTCTAGTTTATGGGGACAGAGCTCAACGTGGCAGTTCCTTTCCCCTTTTCTCACTCATTTTTCCCTCTCCCAAAACAAGTTAATTGAGTTTTCAAGGAGCCACGTGAAAGATTTGGCACAGTGCTGGCTCTACTTTTCTCTCTGTAGCTTTTTTCCATCTGTAAAAATAATAGTTTTCTCAGCTACTGTCTAGGTTATGATTCTGTTTTGTTTAGTTTCAGTGTTTTGGTTCAGTACTTCGGTGCTTTGTTCAGTTTCTGTTTGCCTATTCTTTTAGTTAAAGGTCCACTGTGTAATATTTAGGAAAATCTATTGACATAAATGCAATATAATATACCTAACTATGTTCACAGTGGTGTATAAAGACCTTACATAATTAACTGTTGTGTTTTTATTATCCCAGTCCCCTTAGAGTGAAGTTGCCATTTTGCACCGCCATGTTTCTACAGTAGCCCTAAACGGACAAACTGCTCTACATAGTGCTAGCTACTCTCTGCGGTCTCAGACGACATCTTCAGTAGACAGATGCAGCTACTGCACATCAATATTATGTAATTTAAAGGTGCCCTAGAAAGAAAAATAGAATTAACCTTGCCATAGTGAAATAATAAGAGTTCAGTACATGGACATCACATACTGTGAGTCTCAAACACCATTGCCTCCTATTTCTTATGTAAATCTCGTACATCAAAAACTCAACAGAAAAAAAAGTGCTTCGCAACATAAACCCAACCATGATGTAAGCGTTGGGGATCATGCACGCCCCCAACATTTGCATCTGTCCAAACAAGCCAAATCTACTGATGGAAAACAAGACACTCGAAGATAGCAAAAACGGCTCTCATGACACATGGTTGAGGTTTATTATAATCGGATACCACAACAAATCGTTCGTTTGTTCGGGCCCATTTCAAGCAAGCTTTACTCAGCGTCTTAAACTGAAGAAAGGGGCAACTATATTCCTGCAAGCAGTAAGTCATTTATCCACTTATTGACTAGCTGTTTAAACAATTTCTGATTAAATTGAAAGTTTTTTAGAGAGACAGCATTGTCTAGATGACGCAAGATGCTAGTACGGTAACAATTGGATACTCCAAGTAACATACAAAACTAAATAGTGTGTCTAATGTCTAAGGTTAATATTATTTTGTATTACAAAAAACAACCGTAGATACTTTGCGTACAGATCGTTCACGCGATCCTTCTAGCAAACGTCACCTTTTCCACCATATAAGTTAAAATGATAGTCAATGGAGATTGATTAAATGCAGCTTACTTGTTTATTGGTGTTTTCAGATCGCCCATGCGCGAGAGAGAGCTCACGTGCATATGGTTGCCAGATTGGACATGTTTAGGTAAAACACTGGATAGTATTCTTTCCACAGAAAAGCTCTGTTTGGGGGATTTAATTACTGAAATTTGGCAACCGCACAAACGCAAGCTCTTTCTCGCGTGCGGATGATCTAAAATCACCAATAAACAAGTAAGCTGCATTTTATCAATCTCCATTTGAGATGTTTTGCTTAAAGTGTGTCATTTAGTCGGTCTGTGTTCTGTCAGGAAGGTCAGGACTCACGAGCTGAACAGCTAAACTGCTGTGAGCTGCTGAAATAAGCCAATCAGAGCAGAGCTCAACATTAATATTCATGACCCTTCCAAATAAGGCAAAAACAGAGCATTACATCCTAGGGACAATTTATAGGGTTGTAAATGGACCTGTAAAACTGTATCAGGACATTTTATGACCTTAAATAAGCCACATACCCTATGTAGATATCAGAGAACAATTTAACATATTGTTTCAAATCAAATCATTCTAGGGCACCTTTAACTATATCATTTAACGTCAATTACTGTATTTTTATTATTGTAAGGGTAGGTTTAGGTTTGGAGTAGGTATTGACGTTAAAAAGACATAATTTGATAAGTAGCAAATTTATTTATTGTTATTTTATCGTGAGATTTTGCTCACTTCCGGACGTTGTTGTATCCCTTCTAGCCACAAGTAGGGACGGGTGAGGGGATTAGATGCCGGTAAATTACACACTCAACCTTTAATTAGTCAGTCACACCTGTCTTTTTTTTCTACTTTATTTATCTCTATGCATATAAGCCCTCAGTACATTATGTTCTTTGTTCTGCAATGACTTTATATGGTTGTATTTTCTCCTGAGCTTGCCTGAGTTGGAATATTATATTAAAAACGGGTTTCTTCTGAATAATTCTTCATCATGCAATTAATTACCACACCAAAACTATGACAGGACATGGAGCTGATACAAGAGAAAATGGACTTACCCATAATCCAGCTGCTTTGCGTCGAGCAGCAAAGCCTCAAGGATCACACTCTTGGATTTCTACATCTGGCTAGCCAAATGCACTATACTGGGCACGCCTCCCAGAAAATGGTTGTCGTGATGACTTTGCTGCATTTGTAGAGTGGGTGCTGGTGAACAACCGGTCGGCGTTCATCATCGGCCATGCGGAGGACGACAACAGCCCCACTCTAGACCAAGAGCCAAGTCAACCTTCACCTCACCAGAGGGAACAGATGCCTGTGGAATTGAGCCCTGCCCACTCTCCCATCACTGAGGGTGAGCTGCTGCTGGTCTCTATTGACCTTGCTCTGGATTTTGTATAGATTAATACATTGAATCGCTGGTTCCACCCAACTCAAGGTGTTTCCTGTATCCTCACTGGTTCCATCCAGCTCAGAGTTTACTGTATCCTCAGTGATTCTATTCAGCTCAGGGTTCCCTTGCCTCCTCTCACCTCCTCTACTAAAGCCAGCCAGTTCCCCCAGCCCTGGTTCCTGTCAGTCCTGTCACTGTTGCGGCTTCATCTCGGTTCTTCCAGACCCCAGCTCCACCTAAGCATGAGGATCACCCATCTTCACCTCTAACCACAGAGCCTCTGACTCCTCGTTCCACCAACCCATGGACTTCACCTTAGCTCCATGCTTCATCATTTCCACTGTGGGCCATCATCTTACCACTTTCACCACGCTCCCTCGTCCCGTCTTCACTTTGATTAGGCGTCACTTTGGTTCCTGGCTTCTATTTACACCTCTGCCCTCCATCCCTCCAGCTCCACTGTGTTCCTCTATCACACCGGCTCCACAGCAGTATTCCAGTTACCCACCTCTGTGTATATATCCTCCCTTTGTTTAGTTGAGATCTTTGTCTGGTCTTGTCTTATCTGAGATTCTCCTGCCTGTTTTTGTGTGTATGAGTATAGATAGATAGATTTGTGCACACTGGGGGCCGGTTTGATGAGACGTTATGCTCGGCTAGATTCGCTGAGAACTCGTTCATCTTCGGATGCGGAGCTGCGCGCGAAATTACAAAAAATGCGTATTATTTTGTTGTATGGTGAGATTTTTGCAAATGTTTCTTTAAAAATTAATGATATATGTCCACTGGAATGATCACTTTAAATTTAAAATGGTTTACATAAAGCAATTATATTTAAAACAGATAGAATTAGAAATACAGGCCTGCCCGTAATAAAAGCCTGCTTCAAAAAAAAGCCGGTTCCCATCGGCAGTTCAGGTAAATAAAGGCCGCGGTCTTTATTTGAGGAATTGCGGTATTTGAGCTTTGTGACATGGTGCATTATTCTGTTGGAAGTAGCCATCAGAGGATGGGTACATGGTGGTCATAAAGGGATGGACATGGTCAGAAACAATGCTCAGGTAGGCCGTGGCATTTAAACGATGCCCAATTGGCACTAAGGGGCCTAATGTGTGCCAAGAAAACATCCCCCACACCATTACACCACCACCACCAGCCTGCACAATGGTAACAAGGCATGATGGATCCATGTTCTCATTCGGTTTACGCCAAATTATGACTCTACCATCTGAATGTATCAACAGAAATAGAGACTCATCAGACCAGGCAACATTTTTCCAGTCTTCAACTGTCCAATTTTGATGAGCTTGTGCAAATTGTAGCCTCTTTTTCGTATTTGTAGTGGAGATGAGTGGTATCCGGTGGGGTCTTCTGCTGTTGTAGCCCATCCGCCTCAAGGTTGTGCATGTTGTGGCTTCACAAATGCTTTGCTGCATACCTCGGTTGTAACAAGTCGTTATTTCAGTCAAAGTTGCTCTTCTATCAGCTTGAATCAGTCGGTCCATTCTCCTCTGACCTCTAGCATCAACAAGA
Source organism: Pseudorasbora parva (assembly GCF_024679245.1). NCBI lineage: Eukaryota > Metazoa > Chordata > Actinopteri > Cypriniformes > Gobionidae > Pseudorasbora > Pseudorasbora parva. Next base: position 35,045,124 of record NC_090176.1, read on the forward strand.
CATTTATTCCAACAGGACTGCTGCATACTGGATGTTTTTCCCTTTTCACACCATTCTTTGTAAACCCTAAGAATGGTTGTGTGTAAAAATCCAAATAACTGAGCAGATTTTGAAATACTCAGACTGGCCTGTCTGGCACCAACAACCATGCCACGCTCAAAATTGCTTAAATTCTCTTTCTTTCCCATTCTGACATTCAGTTTGGAGTTCAGGAGATTGTCTTGACCAGGAACACACCCCTGAATGCATTAAAGCAAACTGCCATGTGGTTGATAAGATAACTGCATTAATGAGAAACTGAACAGGTGTTCCTAATAATCCTTTATGTGAGTGTATATATAATATATCAGTTGAGATGCCTGTGATTTATGGTACCCTTAAGTTTCTTTTTCTTATGTGCTTGAGTGAGCATGTCAGAAGAGTGATATCCCATGTTTTCAGTTCCCAGTGGAACTGTGCTTTTTCGAAAAATCTTTTTGTTGTTTGAATCTGTTCTTCCTTAGAACACTCTGATGGGGAAATGAGTGTTCTTGGAAAGGAATAATGTATCATATAACCTGGATGCTAATTCTGGTTTGAAGCCTTTGATTTGGAAAGATACTTTAAAATTGTAATTGCTGATGAAATATCAGGTTTCCATTTCTTTTTACAAATATAGTAACAATCCAGTGAGATTATATGAACAAGGAGTTTGACTACAACAGGTGAAATAACATATGCATTCTAGCAAGCTTCTGTCAGCATATGGTGTGGGTTCTAGCTCATGCAGGACTGCAGGTCTGATCCAAACTTCAAATTACACAAAAAGGTCACATGCCTTCCAGGTCAATACACTTGGGGATACAGTGGAAGAGGAAATTGTGTCCACTGTGTCATTTCACTGCAAATATGAATGATGATGCCAAAATGACACTTTAATTTCCTCGATGGTCTTTCATCCAATTAACACACAATCAAATGTCAGGTGAGAGGAAATAGGCAAAAGATGAACATGACATGGGCCAGACATGAACACACATCTCCCATATGAGCACTACAGCTTGAAATGCTAGACCGCAGCTTTGACAAGTGCCATAAATCATAGATTGTCTATAAACTTATTAGACTCAGTGACCCTCATTCTTTAGATGATTTGGCCTGTCTTCATCGCTGCAGGTCTGCTGTAGGTATGCAGCATTATTAGCCAGGACAGATGTCTCCCTCACACCCAGCCTAGCCTAGCACATAATCATTTCACGCTCTACAACGCAAAGCAGGAGAACAACTAGGGGAAATAATTACCTCACTGTCTTGTTTTATACAAAGCCGCTGTTTAACAGGCTAAGTGGAAAAAACGTCTTCAAGATCAAGCTACCACATAAAGGCCCTGGTTTACTAAAAGGTTGTGTAGATTAAAAATAAATAAAACATGCAAACTTCATAGAACAATGATTAATATATGAAGCATAATAAATCTTGTCAGTTTTTGTAGATCCTTGTAAATTTTTGGTAACACTTTAAAATAAGGTTTCATCATGTTCAAATTTGTTAACTACATTAGTTAACATGAACTAACAATGAACAATACTTGTACCACATTTATTAATGAGATCTAATGTTAATCTCAGCATTTACTAAAATAAAAGTTCTGTTAGTTAATATGAAATTACATGAATATGAACATTTGTATTAATAAAAAATATACTGTAATTTAATGTCATCAATGCTGCAAAAATATTATTTCATGTTATTTAATGTAACTCATTTTAAAGGTGCGCTATGTAAAAAAGAAAATCAGTAAAATATCAACAACAAAAAAGCCACTAAGCCACTGTTATATTTTGTTAAGTTGAATACCTATTTGTAAATTGTGAAAAAAAATACTATTTTAATCAAGGAACCGGGATGTGTGAGGGTCGCCTGTCAATTGCGTCATATCATGCATTAAATTGTTTGATTTTGCAGAAACACTTTACTCTTACTGCAGTGTACAACAAGTGTCAAAGCAACCAGCGAGCGAACGCACAAAAGTAACGTAATTAATAACATAATTTTCAAATGTATAACACACTCAAATGTATCTAATATTATAAACAGAGCTGCGTTACCTCCTGACCGGAAATGGCGCCGGCGACTGTGGCATAATAAAAGTCCCGCTGCATGTCCCAAGATTCTGCACTCAAACTCGCCATCATCAAGCTATGCTTTTGTTTTGAATAGGGGACCTATAGCGGACGGAAAAGTTACGTAGTGCACCTTTAACATATGAGACCTTATTAAAAAAGTGTTACAGAATTTTCTTGCAGCATTTCCATTTCTTTACACTTTTTATCCCATTCCAGTGTTAAACTTAGATTCATTTAGATTTAGATTAGTTAGATTAATTTCATAGTATGTCTAAGTGGTGCTGGCCAGGCTTTGTTGTTGTTGTTTTGTTTTTAATGTAATATAGAATATTATGCTTTCCTTTCTGTTTTCTTGGAGGATTTAGTGTATTTCCTTTTTGTGTACACTATTAATCTGAACAAGCTTTTATACTCACAGTCCAATCAATTGCTGTCTCTAAAGGCACTATTAGGCAGGCACTGATTTCAATTTGCATAGGTTAGATAAGATCATATCCAAGCTGAATTTTTGCAATGATCAAGATTGAAAAACTTTTGAAAAAGAGGAAAAAGTCTGCAGCTTCAATTAAAAAACAAATAATTTATATTTACTGAATAAAAATGTGTATCCCAAAAATGATCTAGATGCTCAAAGACAACATTGTCTGCAACTCTGTGAAAATGTGTTTCTTGTATAACAAGACATTTAATTATAATATTAATTTATAGAAAAAAATTAAATAAACAAACAGTCTATTAATCCTCTAATGACTGGTAATTGACGTTAAATTGTCTGTAGATAGGTTTGTCTAAATTGGACGGTTTACATAAAGGGATACCTTCATTTGCGTCCAATTTCATGTCATGCATTCTCTTAATCACACCACACACTTTTTTCAGTATTAACATGGACTGCACTGTATGAAATGGGAACAATCATTAGCATCTGATGACTCATTAATCTGCTCACCATCTACAATTTATCTGATGAGGACACACCACCTATTAATACTGTTCACAGCTGTTTAGAGTGAGTCATACAGCGGGGCTATGGTCGCCTTGGCCCATCAGCAGGGAGGGGGTAAATTATGCCCCTGGTGGCACAGAAGCAGGGACACAGTGGACAGCAAGGACCAATCTCATCCTCCCACATATGGGTGGCTGGTAATTTAATGTCAAAGTATTTGTGTCTGTGTATAGGATCGAAGTCTGGCTTCAGATTTCTTCCAAAACAAACTAGGAATGTTAAAGTGTAATTTCACCCATTAAATCCGCTTTGTAAATTAACAATGTATACTGATTCCTGTTTATCTAGAAAGAAAAATCCATGTTTATTTGACAGCTTCGGGGCTTTTGTGAACAGATTATACTTCCGCATTTGCATCCCTGCCCACAGACAGTCTAATTGACAGATATATTAAAGGTAGGATTGGAAATTTCGGAAAGGCTAGCAATAGCAAGCTATAGCTTTAAAAACATAAGATCCTTGCCTCCCTTCAGAGCGCTCTGCAAAGCGTCACTAGAGACTGCATTAAATTACATCATGTGTAAAAGCATAAAAGCACAACATTTACAATAATAATGAATGTAAAAGTACGCTGACTTTAATCACCTGACTGCTGCAGATTCATTTAATTGTTGATAGTGTTGCTATAGAAACTCAAAAGAAACTCAAAAGTCTGAGGATGTGAACCGCTCATGGGTTTCCATCTCATAATTAGGGTAGCCTAGTTATGGCATAGGCTCATTGTTTTGGTTCAGGAGGAACTGTAAAAGTTGGCTGCTGTTGTATGCGGTGCTTGGTGACTGTCTGTCAACATCTCTGCATAGCCTCATGAAACACACTGATGATGACTTGTGATGCCTGTATGGAAATACATATGTTGACAGGCAAGTAGGTCCTCCTATTAATGCATTCGAACTGAATGCAATGATTGGACAAACATATTTTGTTCCTGAGACTATTAGCAGTCTGAGGAGAGCTTTCAGAAATTGGCTGAAGTTAAGTGAACTAAGAGAAGTGAACGGTCTTTCTTATGCTATAGCATCGGCATTTTGTGTGGTCTGCTTTTTCAATTCCTTATGAAGTAACCATACACAAGGTTTAAAATCATGTTAGCAGTCCTGTTTAATGAATTACTAAGCATAATAGCAGCTAGTGAACATGCAATATTGCATTTATGCAGGAGAAGCAGCAAGCAGACAATGTAGTTGCCGTGATAATACAGAGACAAAGCATTGCTGGCATGTGAACTCTTAAAAGTGAAATAGGCTTTTTATAAAGCATTTTGAAACGGAGCTATATACTGCTTTTATACAACAGCAGCATATTTAACAAATTCAGATTGCAATGTTAGCAAATATTTTCACCAGCAGCGATACCTTCTTTCGTAATTGTTTTGTGCGTGCTTTTAGGCTAATTACAGCTACATGTGTCATGCTCTGTAATTTATCTATAGTTCCAAATGACTTCCAGATACAAAAATGAGAATAGAGGGTTTGACATTGCGATAAAAATGATACTAATTCATCATACTATATGCTCAGGTGGTTGTGTTTTTTTTTCCTCCTCATCTCTATATTAGCTATAATTTATGCAATGTGTTTATGCCGGAGCAAGCTGTATATAGTTGCTGTGAGGATATGCCGTCTAAGCTATGGATCTGAGAGAAGGCTGAAGTGAAATAAATAAGCATAAAGGGATAGTTCACTTTGAAATTAAATTTTGATATGTTTTAGCTTACCTCATGGGCATCCGAGATGTATTTGTTTCCCCAGTTGTTTCAATTTTGATCATTTTAGGTCAAACCGTTCTTGTCTGTGCCTCACATAAAGCAGGTCTATGGTCACCACCTCAAAGAGCATACACAGAGAAGTCCAAATGAAACAATCCCCCATCGTAAGTACACACTGATGGCCTAAGACACGAAACGAGCGGTTTGTGTGAGAAAACGAACAGTATTTATATAGTTTTTACCTCTCGGATGTCCATGAGGTAAGCTAAAACATATCAAAATTTAATTTCAAAGTGAACTATCCCTTTAAGTAATAAGTATGCATGTCTGCCAATGTAGCAACTTTTTTCTTCAATCAAAAGCTTGTACTGTCTATTTTGTATTTTGTTGAAGGGTTATTCCATGTATGTGCAGAAGCAGCATGCCTTACATGCTCACAGCAGAAGAAGCCATTACACTATATTTACAATTTTCAAAAAGCTTTCGTAAGATGGCAACCTGCCCATTGCATTATAGGTATTGAAGTTACTTTTTGGCAAAAGGGAAGACAGCAGCCTTTTTTTCTGTTTTCTCTAATCAGGTAGCACTGATTTAAAATAAAATAAAATTGCCTTTATACTGTATAGGCAGCCATGTTTTATTGAAAGCACATATTACCAGCAGTAAAGTACCCCTTTAAGAACATATGAAAAAGGAATGGAATGAAAAAGGAAATTTTTACTTTTGCTTTGTTCCTGTTTTTAGAGTCATCTATACTGGTTTACAGCAAGCAGGTTTAGGGGATTCAGATGACCTGTCCGGGTAGAACTTATAGAGAGCCTTAGCTAAGTTAGTCGGCTTGAGATGGTTAATATGTTATTTTATTTTATTTTAGTTTTTATTCAGTAGCTCGGTCAACATATGGTGGAAAAAGATAAAGTAGCCTCATAAAAGGGCACCATCTCCATATAATTTCCGTTATTTTATTTTTAAAAATTTGTCCCTTATACTTTATGTCATTCATTGGAGTTCTCTTTGTTAATTTGAAAATACATTAAAGGTCAAAGCTGGTTCCCTTGAAAAGGTTTAAAGGAAGAAAACGCTAAAAATTATATATAGAATATATATAGGTTATTCTGTAAGAATATGTAATGTCCGATCTGAAATGTCTGAAACTGTGCGAGTCACACTGAACAAGAAGTTGCTAACAACATGCCTGATTCAGTAATGAGGAATGTCTTTTTAAAAGATCACATTGAACCCAAAGGCTATATATAACATTTTTTTAAATAAACATTGCATGGCTCATAGCTTAACATTTCCAATACCCAATTTGCTTTTAAACTATAGGGCACAAGATAGATGTTTCCTCCATTTGGTATTAGCATAAATCTTGCCTTTCCCTCCAGATTGGCTATAAAACACTGAATGTTTGTGACAAGCAGCCAAGACTCTCTGATAATGAGTACAGGAGCAGAACAAGGCTATTGTTAAGGACTGATGGATAGCCCTTGAAGACGACATCAAATTTACATGATGGATTAGTGCAGGGAGTGATTGAGGATGACACTTCAGAATGTGGCTAAAGGAGCTGAATTTACAATAACAGGATGTATTTGTGTACATATTTTATCTGCCTTTTTTGTGCACAAATGCATTTTCATCCATGGAGTCAAGAATAATGATAGGCAATCATAATGGTCTGATATAGAATTCTTTTTCTTGTCTCTTATGGGACTTTTGCATGCAGATTGAAGAGAAAGATTGAAAGAAGAGGTGCCAGACGGAAAAGAAAGAGCGGTGGAAAATGAATGAAAAAAATACTATTTCAGTATTTGTATTAGAATTTTCTTTAAAAGTGAACTTTATCATTATTCAGTAGGCTACACACAAAGTGCACAAATCAGCAATAGAAATAAGTGGTTGGAGTTTTGAGACTGCAAGACAGAATTTGATTACATGGTATGAAATCCATTTCTGTCTGTCCAACAAGAATTCCATGGTGTGAGAAGCATTAAAGTTAAATACTGACCCTGATATTGTGGTTGCACAGACCTGCAGAACTTCATGAATAACCTAAGCCAGGTCTATTCAATTCATTTCCTGGAGTGCCATAACAGATAGTTTAGTTCCAAGAACCAGCTAATCAAGGACAAAAGCGCATACTTCCCTACTATACAGTTGGCGAAGAAGTATGTCTGAATTCACTGTACTGATAAAAGGTAGAAAGTACTGGATGACCTACTACTTCCAGCGAGATTGTGCATACAATGGACATCCTTACAAAAAAGAAGTTTTATTCAAATGAGCTATTAGTATACTTATTTGAAACTAAATATAATATACCTTCAATCTACTTTTTATGTACTTCTCAAAAATATACTTTATGTACTTCTTAGAAAATATACTTAAAGGAAGTGTATACAAGATTGTGGCCAAAACTGGTATGCAATCACTTTCAAATGACTGTAGAGCGATGTATCCCCTCTCCCCCTCCCACCTGACTCGAGGTTGCCAGATAGGCCGCAATATCCAGCAAGAACATTTGCAGCTACAGCTATGGTAATGAGCAGAGCTGGCAACCCGGATGCTGAAACACAACTGACTTTGTGATTGGTAGATCGGTGGATGGTGGTGTTCAGGCCAACACACAACATGTCAACATTAACATCAGTTGAGGGCTGCAACAACAACTTTTAAATGACAATATCCTGGCCGGACTACTGTTGTCAGTGATATAAGTATTTGAAATTAACATGATTTAAGTCTAGAATATTAGGGCCATTTTATGCTGAATTGAAATACATTTCTTACATACAGTTCCTTTAAAATTGCTCACACAATAAAAAGACTACTTTATTCAACTGTTTTTTTCTCTTTCATGTCAGTATCTTGACGCTGTTCACGTTAGCATCACAATGCGTGTGTGTGTGCTGACGCAGGAGTAAATTTTAGCGTTCTGACATATAATATGTGAACAGCATCAGAGACTGATACAGAAGAGAACTAATTATTGAATAAAGTCATTATTTTTTGTTTGTTTTTGCACACAAAAAGTATTCTCATCGCTTTAATAAAACTAAGGTTGAACCCACTGTATTGTCCAATCACATGGACAATTTTGACAATGTCTTTACTAACTTTCTGGGCCTTGAAAGTGGTAATTGTGTAGGGAGATCAAAAAGCTCCTGGATTTCATAAAGAATATCCTCATTTGTGTTCTAAAAATGAACTCCAAAGGTATTACGGGTTTGGATTGATATGAGGATGAGTGATTAATTAATAAAAGAAATTTGAATTTTTGGGTGAACTAACCCTTTAATAAAATGTACTTGAAGTATATCTTTTTGTAAGGACACTTTACTAGTCCATGAGAGAAGATTTTTGAATTGCAGTGAAACAAAGCAACTGATACTGAAAGGTCACATGGCGAATATAGCACATCCGGATTACATTCAGAACATAATTTTTTAGCGATTGTGATGTAATTACTCAAGAGAGTATATGATTTCGGACATAGCTATCGTCTTCAGTATTACTTGATTATTACATTCGCTCATGATTAGTCTTAGAACTAAACTTTGCTGGTCATGGCCCTCTAGGAATGGGATTGAATAGCACTTTTTTAAAGTTTTCTTTTAAAAAATTGGGCCTTTCATTTTGTATTTTCAGTTTTTTTTTCATAATTTCAGGAGGATGTCAAGCAATGAATTGTCAACAATTCATGTTGGCATGTGTCTCATTTCGCTAACTTCTATCATATCACACAATATGAATTTGCACCAAAATACAATAGAATTTGAAAAGGAAAAAAACATTTTTTGTAAGAAAAGTATACATATTTAACATGTTATAAAGTAAAATATCTATAGCTTCCGACATACCATTTATTTTACACAAACCCCTTGATTCGCTTCAGAAGGCCTTTATTAACCCCCGGAAGGATTACTTTTATAATGAATGGATGCACTGTTTTGGTTTTCAAATTTTGGGCTGCCATTCCCTGCCATTATAAAGCTGGGAAGAGTCCGGATTTCTTTTTAACTGTATATATACATAATGCAGATTGTGTTAGTCTAAATAGAGTGTCATATACACCTAGGATGGCCTTTTTTCATTTTAATGAATTGTAAAAATATAAAATTCTTTTACACTGTTCAGGTGGCAGACCTCTAGTTTATAGAGTTATTCAATTGTATAATACCTATTGTGCGGAACATCGACCATAAGAAATCTTCAACACCTTTTAGCTGTGAAAAGCACACATGTGAAACACACACATAACTTCTATCCTCTCTCTCAAGCATGTATGCATGGAGAGTGCTAATGTCTTGCACATCACCCTGCCCTTCACCTTTCCAAACACCTTACAAACGTGTTACTAATCACAAAATCAATCTCATATGGAGCTTTTTGGTTCCTCCGACATAATATCATTTGCTATCAACCCATTTACTTTTACAGTGTGGTTCTGTATCATGACTGCATGTTGCTCAAAACAATCAATAATTGTAATCTGTATATGTCCACTACAGATCATGGGGTATGCAAGTGTGGGAAGTGTTTCTGTGATGAATACTGGTTTGGGGAATCCTGTCAGTACCAGGAGAAATGTTCCCTCTCCAGCAAAACCAGTAAAGATCTCTGCCGCAATGCCCAGGGTGTAGTTTGCTCCAATGCAGGTAATATGTTTGACATTTTGTATTGCATGAGGGCCTTAAGATATTAGAAGAAAAGGTCAAAATACATAGGGTGCAGTTGTCCTAACATTCTTTCTGGGTGGCCTAGCCTGCTTGCATTTCACAATTTGCCCCAAACCCTGTACTTAACCTTTACACTGACCTGAACATTAACTTTAGGTGATGTGTCTGTATGTTATTAGCTTTAGACCCAGCTGGTTTGCAGATATACCTGGTATGTGTCACCATGGCATTAGGGCGCGTGTGTACATGAAAGTGCTGTTCATCAGGATTGATTTTCAAAATATAGTACATGTATTTATTCTCAACTGATTAGACAACATTAGTTCATGTATTGTGTAATGATATATGCATATAAATACATTTACATATTTATTAATTTTAAATGAATATACATTTCTGTGGGGGGTTGGGGGCTATGTGTGTTTATGATAGGATGTTTACTGAAAACTTAAGTTAAAACATGAATTATTAAAAATCCACTTACAGATTTTAAGTTCACTCTCAGTTTAATTCTGAATGGCATGCAATTCTTTAGTGTATATAGCCTTAGGTTGGGTGTTTTTGTGTGAGTCTGTGAGTGTCTTCATATATAGAAGTGTGGTTGATGCGTGACAGCATGAAATCTGTGTATTTTGACATTGATGTATCTGGCCGACAGGCACCTGTCACTGCGGCAGCTGCATGTGCCGTAATCCCGATGGGAAGGGCCTGATCAGCGGACGCTACTGCGAGTGTGATGACAGCGAGTGTTTGGATGAAGACTCTGGAGAAGTGTGTGGAGGTATGACCACAGTGTGATCTAGATTCAACTGTAGTCTTAAAAAGTATTTGGACACATGTGTATTCATTCGATTGTATAAATCAAGTGGGACCTTTGTTTTCCTTACTCATTTTTACTGAAATGGTGGAAGTTACATCCTTTTTTAGAGGGATCAGGAACATGCACATTAGACAGCTAGCCTGTAAAATATAGTATTTCAAAATCTGATATATTTTTAGCGTGATCAGAGCTAAAGGATTCAATTATACACTACCACTGTCGTCAGATTTTGTTCGATTTCCTCATGAAATCAAAAGCAATGTTTTTTTTTTTACTTTGTTAGCACACACAGGTCCAGGTCCTAGGGTGAACAATTAATCTGTGCAAGTTAATAGACAGAAATCTTTTATCAAAATCTGAAAAGTAACTTCCGGTCTGGAATGGCGTTCCCTTTCCAATGAGGGAAGTTCGGAAGCTTGGGTTTGAATATCCTTCATCACTCCCCTCCAACTGTTAGTCTGCTAAGAGCGAGAGTTGAAGAGGAGGAACGCTAAAGTAAAACCCTGTCCTCTATTTAATATTTTGTTTCACTTGGAAATACATCACAGCACTGAAATAAAGTAAGTTGTAACTTCCGGTTCACTGGGACTTTAATGGGGTGAGAAAAACGTTAGTTAAAAAAGTTAAATTATTAAAAATATAAGTTTGATTTCTTTGAAAGCAAGACTTGTGTCCTTTTCCAGTATATTATAGAAGTACAAATATCTGTTCCATTTTAGGTTATCAATGAAAATTAAATGACATACTAATTTACATAATGCCATTGCCACCTGCATGTGCTCTAAGAAGATAATGAACTATTTTCTTTAAAAATCCGAAAACTCTGAATTTCTCTCTTTTCTCTCTCCCTGTTCGCGGTTTCAGGCCATGGAAAGTGTTACTGTGGAAACTGTTACTGCTCGGCTGGTTGGCATGGAGATAAATGTGAATTCCAGTGTGACATCAGCCCATGGGAGAGTAAGCGGAGATGCACATCTCCAGATGGCAAGATCTGCAGCAACAGAGGTCTGTCTTTGTGCAAGCATTTACCTTACTCTGACATAGCCAATATATCCATCACCCTTTAACTTTAACTAATAATTAATTAACTGATGTTATCCTTAATGCTACTGCTGGGGCATCTACATCAAATTAGAAATTTATTTGAGGGTTTTCCACACAGAATCTGTTACAAAATATGCCTAATTGTCCCATATCTGCTGTATACAGCAGAAGTAATTTCACCTGACAAGCACAAATGAGAGTGGGACAGTGCATTCTCCATTAAGATACATCAGACTGCCAAAAAAGCTTTGGCTCTCATATTGCCGGTGAACCTCCAGGGAGCTTCTCTGAAATTGATTACAGCAAAAGGGTGAAGTGGTACACAGTATAAACTCAACCTCACATCTGAACCACTGTCTGTGGTTAAGTAATCTGCCCACAAACCGTATCCACTCATCAGAAGCAACCACACTGGTTTTCTGCATCAAAAGGTCGGCACACCGCATTTGTTTTTAACAACAGCATTTTAGCTGCAGTTATACTTTCCAGTAGATCAAATACAATTCCTCATGGTCTTCCTTAGGCATACTTATCTACTTGTTTGTTCCAGGGCACATGGTGAAAGAAATCCATTATTTTAGGCACTTTTAAACTTACCATCCTCATTTTCCTCTATTTTAAATTCTGTTTATACCTTTCAATTATACGTTCTGCCATGTGAATGGCAGGTCTCAGTGGATCGCTGCTATTGTGTGAAATGACAGCTTCTTTTAGTCAGTCAACCTCTCAATGCATTAAATAGCTTGCCCTTTACTTTAAAATACACCCATGCAAAGTTATAGGCTACATTTAATAACCTTTTTAGTTAAAAACGTATAAATTATAACAACTATACTTTCCTTAGGAGCTATACTTTTAAACAGACTCATTAATTAGGGCAACATGTGCAAAAATCACATTGGCAGAGTCTATTACATGTGATTCTGGCAAGTATGAGATGCCAAAAAAAGTCCAAAAAAGGTGTCTATTGTTAATCACAGTTCAGCCAGGGGGTCAAATGGCAGATGCAGGCAGACCAGTAAAGAGTTGTTATAGTAACTAAATTCTAGAGAGAAAGGTGGGACAAAGGCCTGATATACACAACCATTCTAAAGTGTGGGGTCGGAAAGATTTTATCTTATTCTCACCAAGGCTGTTTTTATTTGATCGACAATATAGTAAAAATAGTAATATTGTGAAATATTATTACAGTTTAAAATAACAGTTTTCTATTTCTAGTTTCCTGTGATGGCAAAGCTAAATTTTCAGCAGCCATTACTCCAGTCTTCAGTGTCACATGATCATTCAGAAATCATTGTTATATGCTGATTTGTACAGATTTGTATACAGATGTGGTGCTTAATATTTTTGTGGAAACCGTGATTAATATTCAGGATTCTTTGAATAGGCAGTTCAAAAGAACAGCATTTATTTAAATCAGAAATCTGTTGTAACATTATAAATGTCCTTAATGTTATTTTGATCGATTTAATGTGGACTTTAATTAATTTATTTCATTAAATAAAAACTCACTGACCCTCAACAGTAGTGCATATCCAATATTGGCTGATATAGACAATTTAATTACGGATTGGCTGATAACCGATATTGTAATATATTGTGCATCCCTAATTTTTAATAGTTTCAACCTTCCCTTAAAGGGTTAGTTTACCCAAAAATGAAATTGACGTCATTAATATCTCACCCTAATGTAGTTCCACACCTGTAAGAACTCCGTTCATCTTCAGAACACAGTTTAAGATATTTTATATTTTAGTCCCAGAGCATATGCAGTCAATGCACACTATACTGTCCATGTCCAGAAAGGGAATAAAAACATCATCAAAGTAGTCCATGTGTGACATCAGTTGGTTAATTTGAATCTCTTGAAGCATCGAAAATACATTTTGGTCCAAAACTAACAAAAACGTCTCAGGTTACGTATGTAACCATGGTTCCCTGAGAGGGAACGAGACGCTGCGTCGAAACGCTAGGGGACGCCTCTGCGTGCCATGTCATGAAGCACTTGTGTAATCAGTCCAATAGCGGGACGATACGTCACGGGCGGGTGACGTCATCGACCAGGAAGCTATAAAGCATGCCCGGACCAAACAGTCACTAGCTTCTGGAAAAGTCGAACAAATCGATCACAGGCATGCCGGGAGTATGGCATCTCGACGCAGCGTCTCGTTCCCTCTCAGGGAACCATGGTTACATACGTAACCTGAGACGTTCCCTATCTCGAGGGAACTTCGAGCTGCGTCGAAACGCTAGGGGACCTCAATACCCACGCCGCCAGAGTCCCAAATGTCTGTATGTGTGAATCAACCCAGAAACACCCGGGACCCCGGTGTAGAGGCTACATCTAGATTGTAAAACCTCACAAATGTATGCGGAGAGGACCACCCAGCCGCATCACATACCTCTGACAATGAAACTCCCGAAATAAGAGCCATAGAGGCAGCCATACTCCTAGTGGAGTGGGCGCGGACCCTCATTGGTGAAGAATGTCCGGCCGACTCATAAGCGAGCGAAATAGCCTCGACTATCCACTTGCTAAGCATCTGCTTTGAAGCCGGTTTTCCCTTGCTCGGGGACCCAAAAACACACAAACAACTGTTCTGAGTTTCGCCACAGGGCAGCCCTGTGGACATATGCATCTAGGGCCCTGACCGGACATAGCATATTTAGCTTCTCTTGGTCTTGACTAGTGAACGGAGGCGGACAGAAAGCCTGCAGCATTACTGGTCCCGGCACATTAGTCGGGACCTTGGGAGCATATCCTTCCCTCGGGATTTTATATGATTGAAACACAGACATCAGCTCCAGCTGGTTTATGTGCCAGGAGAGCTGACGGCTGCTCAGACCTTGGGCCGAGCGGCCACTCATGACCGCTCCCCAGCCAGTTAGGGAGGCATCCGTCGTTAGCGTTACGCGACGACAAGGAGCCCCCAGAACTGGCCTTGGGACAGGAACCAAGGATCTTTTCACTTCACTAAGGCACGTAGACCTTGATCAAGCGAAAAAGGGTTTCCCCTCAGGGAGAACCCCTTGGTCCTGAGCCACCACTCGGGATTTTATATGATTGAAACAAATCCCCACCTCGGGATTTTATATGATTGAAACACAGACATCAGCTCCAGCTGGTTTATGTGCCAGGAGAGCTGACGGCTGCTCAGACCTTGGGCCGAGCGGCCACTCATGACCGCTCCCCAGCCAGTTAGGGAGGCATCCGTCGTTAGCGTTACGCGACGACAAGGAGCCCCCAGAACTGGCCTTGGGACAGGAACCAAGGATCTTTTCACTTCACTAAGGCACGTAGACCTTGATCAAGCGAAAAAGGGTTTCCCCTCAGGGAGAACCCCTTGGTCCTGAGCCACCACTGTAAGGGTCTCATGTACCGCAGGCCAAAAGGTACCCCGTTGGACGCTGCTGTCATCAGCCCTAACACTCTCTGAAAGTGTTTCACAGTGAGTGACTGACCTAGCTTTATCTGGTTCACGGTATCCAGGATCATTTTTATCCTGGGAGGGGATAGCCGAGCCGACATTATTTTCGTGTCCCAGACTACCGCCAGAAAAGTAATGCTCTGCAGCTTATAGGTGCCAGCACACATTTCTTTCCGTTCAACCTTAGCCCAAACACTCTCATATGGGCGAGAACAGCATCTCCATGCTGAACGGCCACTGTTTCGACTATGCTAACACCAGCCAATCGTCGATATAGTTGAGCACGCGAATGCCCTGGAGTCTTACCTGAGCCAGAGCTGCATTCACGCACTTGGTGAAAGTGTAGGGTGATTAAGCTAGGCCGAATGGCAGCACTCAATACTGGTAAGCTTCGCCCCCGAAAGCAAACCTGAAGACCTGTCTGTGCTGCGGAAGGATGGAGATGTGGAAGTATACATTTTTTTTAGGTCTATTGTGACACACCAGTCCTCGGACCTGACGTGACACACGATCTGTTTTATCGTGAGCATTTTGTTTAGCTGATGCAGATCTAAAAATAGGCCTTAACCCTCCATCCTTCTTTGGAACTATGAAGTACCGGCTGTAAAAGCCCGACTCTCTGCAGAGGGGAGGGACCCGTGTATAGCCTCTTTTCGCAGAAGAGTCTGTACCTCTCGTTCCATGACCAGAGGCTGCTCGGGGGTTACTACCGTAGGAGTAACCCTGCTGAACACGGGTGGGTGTGACCCGAACCCTTTTTATAATGTGAGCAGGACCCATTCTGAGATATTCGGCAGAAGTTTCCACGCTGCCAGAAAATCTACTAAGGGAACCAGCCTCTCGAGGCTGGTCTCTGGATTTTCCTGGGTGGTCAGCCCGGTGTCCTGTAACGGATAACCGGCAGGTAGCAACCGAACTGACCGCCCCGGGGCCCTCACGAGAGGGCGCGAACATCCCCAAGCCGCTACGTTTCCGGGCGGACAAGGAGATATATGTTCGCCGGGGACCGCCGCGCCCTGAAGCACCAACGGTGGCCCCCCCCCCCCCCCCCCCCCCGATGGCACCGGGAACGAGCGGGCCCCTCGGCAAGCCGCACTCTCCCGGAGGGGACTGCCATCGGAAGTCCTGCGCCTCTGACGTCAGGACTTCTTAGCCGAGGCCTTCCTAGCAGTAAGGACGGCCCTCAGATCCGCCCTACCATGGGAAGGTCCCGGCTGAGCGCGTCGCCCGGACCCCCGATCTCTCTGCGGGGGGGGCCCCGAGCGGCCACGCTCTCTCTTTGTTTTGCTCGGTGTAGGTTTGAGAAAGGATGTACTCGGCTGAGGCTGCCCCGCCCGACAGCCCCAGAGGGACATTTTGATTTATTTATTTATTTATTATATATATATATTTTTATATTTCACATCTCAATATCAATATCCCCCAGCAGGTCTGCTTGTTTTATATGCTTGCAGGGCAACCGCCGTATACAAACCGGCGGCCGCCTGATCTGCTGCCGAATATGCCCTACCCCCAAAGCCGACTTTTTTTTCTTTTTTTCTTTTTTTTTTTACCGGCTTGTTGTGGGCAGCTGTGGGGCTGTGTGACGATGTGGACTCGGGGGAGAGATAGCTCGCAAGCGTCTCTTCCCCGCGAGACATCGTCGCCCTTTCTGAATGATAGATGCAGACCCATAATCTACGCGATGCCTCGGCAAACACGCGATCTGAGCCACTAAACTCAACCCCGTAATCTACACGCTGCCTCGGCAAGCGCGAGATCCGCGATCGAGTCATAGAATCTATATTGTAGACCCGTGATCTACACGCTGCCTCGGCAAACGCGAGATCCGAGCCACTAGATTCAGCCCCTCGTAATCTCAAACATACTGTCTGCTCGCCATTATATTGTTCTTTCTCTTTCTTATTTTATTTATATATTTATTTATTTTTTGGCGAACTTCTTGACACTCGGCCGGCCAGTCTAAACTTAACCTGGACACAGCGCGAGTTACACCAATAGCACCTCTTTTTATGAGTGTGTGTGTGTCGTTTTCTTTTGGTAGATCATCATCAGCGCTAACAACATCCAGTTCCTCGGAGCTGGAGTGCTGCTGCGCTTGTGCCTCAGCGCGAGCGGAAGAAAACCGCAGAGCGTGCTTCCAGCTCGCTTACTGAGGCATGAGATCCAGCGGGTAAAGGCAGAGATAGGGGATCACCCGTCTCTAACCCCGCCACTAGATCCAACTGCGATCCCCAGGACGCGAGCCTTCGCTGCGCCTCGGCAACAGCGGGACCCGAGCCCTGAGGACCGTGAGCCAAAGCACTCTCCTCGAAGAGTGCCCGGCGTGAACTTAATATGCGCATTGGGAGTCTCTCGCAATGCTCGCAGCCGACCCCCTCGAGAGCTGACTGGGCATGCTCGAGTCCCAAACACATCACACATTAGGACGTGTGTATCCCCACCCGTGATGTAACGTGGGCAGGGAGGAACACAACACCTATACTGACTTGCCATATTTCTTTCTTTCTTTCTTTCTTTTTTGAACACACACACAATAAATGGACATACAATTCACACAGAGCGCTTGTGAAGACACAGAAGCTAGTGACTGTTTGGTCCGGGCATGCTTTATAGCTTCCTGGTCGATGACGTCACCCACCCGTGACGTATCGTCCCGCTATTGGACTGATTACACAAGTGCTTCATGACATGGCACGCAGAGGCGTCCCCTAGCGTTTCGACGCAGCACGAAGTTCCCTCGAGATAGGGAACTACAATTTTATTTAGCATCAGTCTTCTCTTCTACCTTTTTTTTCAAACCTCAAATAAAGATTCAAACGGCCGTGAATCATTGAATAATCGTAGTTTTTGTTATTTTTGGACCAAAATGTATTTTCGATGCTTCAAGAAATTCTAATCAACCAACTGATGTCACATATGGACTACTTTGATGATGTTTTTATTAGCTTTCTAGACATGGACAGTAAAGTGTGCATAGACTGCATATGCTGGGACTAAAATATAAAATATCTTAAACTGTGTTCTGAAGATGAACGGAGGTCTTACGGGTGAGGAACGGCATTACGGTGAGTCATTAATGACATCATTTCATTTTTGGGTGAACTAACCCTTTAATGGACTCCCATTGAGTCTCAGCCAAGTGTAAACAAGCCTTAGCTAGTCAGTGATAAGGTTATTAAAGAGTGGGCTATTATTGTTGTATTTGCTTATCTGTGAAGTAAGCAACATGTACGTTTACATGCATGACTGTAATAATAAAGCCCATGCCGTTCATTTAAGCATTCACAGAAGGTTGCGTAATGCAAACCAAGCGCAGTGTGAGTAAGGTCTATATTCATGAGAGGACAGGTCTTTGACAGAACTGTAAATAATGGCAGCGACAGTGGTCTAGCCTCCTGCTCGCAGGACTGCCAGTTGGCTCGGTTCCCAGTATGCTTTCCCTGCACAGATAAGAGAAAACAGGATTTCCAGTTGTGCTGCAACTGGTCTGGCTGAGATTCATCAGAGTTGAGGTGTTTCCCGCAGCTCTGTTGCCATGACTGTCGCCCCAGCAATAGATTAGCTGGAACTTGGAGTAAGCATCCTCATCAATCCTTTCCATGCATGGCCCCTTTATTGTCAGCTGGGCTCTGGAGGATTTGGCCCCCAGGAGAAATTTGGCTTTCCTTTTCAGCATCACTTCAATTATAGTGCTGTGCAGCTAACTGTTTCACTGAGCTCTAATCCTCCCAACACAGACAAAACAGTTTGAACCCATATTCCAACGATCGTAAAATGGCCTTACCTGGCACAGACCTCTTCAGCACCCTTTGGTTTTAAAACATAGTACATTTTAAATGCAATTCATTAATTTAAAACATTTATTTTAATACTTGTTATTTTATGGAAGCTACACTGTGGCTCAGTTGCCTTTCAACAGTTACTTTTGAGGATGTTCAGAAATTACTTAAGAGTGGCTGGTTTCTGAATGTGAAATTATGTAAAATTAATTAAAATTCAAAGAAATAGTTCAAGATCAGTTTGGGATCAGTACAATTTTTATTCTTTGGAGACAAGTAATACTATTAAAGTAAAGCTTTGATTATGTTTACAGTGTGCAATATAACATGAGTTCATGTTTCGCGTGTAAAAAAACACAGTATTTTTCACACAATTTACTTATCCGTACAGCGCTGTTTCCTCTGTCCTAAAAACGGCCTGATGATTTCCTTGTTCTATGAAGTCCCTCCTTCAGAAACACGTAACGAGTTCTGATTGGGCCAGCGCTTCCCGTGTTGTGATTGGACAGCAGCTTAGCGCACTTTGCCCGGAAAGGTCCCGCCTCTTACCATAACGGGGGAGATGCAAGCGCTGAATGCGCGCTCTTCTCCACGTGGGAGAGCAACAAGACCATGCCCCCTTTTTTGTGTGTTCTTGTGGGCAGAGGGTTAGTCAACAAACGGTTCTAGTGACGTCATTACATCCCTGCACTTCCTGCTGTAGTCTAAACCAGCCGTTCGCTGTAGGCTTTGAAAGGGAACTTCTGTTAAATAAAATATCTCGCTTGGCATTGAACTTTGAGCTTTATAATTTTACAGGTATTATTTATGCTCTAACAGCAACATTTCACACTAACTAAAGTTTGAAAGATGGAATCACGAAGATCGGGACCTTTAATGTCTGTGTGGTTGCGGATAAAACAAAATAAAGAGCCGGATCGAATCGCATACAGTGAAAATTTTGATACAAATCAAACTCAACGCGGGAATTGCAGAGAACGCCAACAGAACAACCATCATGTAAAGATGACGTCACACATTGAACAGAAGAGACACAAGGATAGACAAAACAACCGATCAAAGGAACAAGAAACAGCTGACAACATAATCAAACAATGAGTAACCAAGGAAACCAACTGAAACACAGGAAAACAACTGAAAAAACCACCCAAACTCAGAATACCCGTTACAATTAAAAGGTTAGCTCACTCAAAAATAAAAATTCTGTCATTAATTACTAACCTTCATGTCGTTCGACACCCGTAACACTGTTCATTTTCATACACTGATTCATAACGGTTCGAAGCTTTGTTTTCAAATCAGCCATCACTATATAAGTAGTTATTTAGTTGGTGTTTTATTGCGCACAAAAACTATTCTCGTCGCTTCATAAAATGATTATAGAACCAATGTAGTGAGATGGGCTTTAGTGCCTTTTATGGGTCTTGAGAGAGGAAATGACATTGGTGTCAATGGAGGCCTTTCTGAGCCATCGGATTTCAACAAAAATATCTTCATTTGTGTTCTGAACATGAACAAAGGTCTTACGGGTGTCGAACTAAATGAGGGTGAGTAATTAATGACAGAATTTTCATTTTTGGGTAAACTAACCCTTTAATTGTAATAGGTATTCTGAGTTTGGGTGGGTTTTTCAGTTGTTTTCCTGTAAACTAACCCTTTAATGACCAGGTCCACATTAAAAGTCACAGACATTTATAATGTTACAAAATATTTCTATTTTAAATAAATGCTGTTCTTTTGAACTTTCTATTCATTAAAGAATCCTGAAAAACATTTTAACAGCACAACCATTTTCAACATTGATAATAAGATAAGGTTGATAATGTTTCTTGAGCACCAAATAGCCTACTCACATTTGAATGACTTGAATGAATCATGTGGCGCTGAAGACTGGAGTAATGATGCTAAAAATTCAGTAATGATGCTAAAATTCAGTAATGATGCCAAAAATTCAGTAATGATGCTAAAATTCAGTAATGATGCTAATAATTATTTAGTAAATATGATTGTCAATGTTTGACTGCGTGAATGAATGTTTCATTTGACTATGAGAATACAGCTTAGGTTGACTTTTCAGGAGTTCACCCTGTCTTTGTAGGCACATGTGTCTGCGGCGAGTGCACCTGCTACGATGTGGATCCCTCAGGAGACTGGGGCGACATCCATGGAGAGACCTGCGAGTGTGACGAGAGAAGTTGCCATGCCTTGTACGACAGATACTCGGATGATTTCTGTTCAGGTGAAGCACTAGTTGAAACATTTCTGTCAAACTTCTCATTCTTATCATCACATTTGTGTTGTGTATATATTAAACTTGAATACCACGTGTCACTCTGGCAGTGTGTTTCTCAGGAAAAGAGGTTGAAATTGTCAGTTTTGGTTTCATCAAACCCCCTCAAAAGGAAATGGTTCACATTCCGAAGTCCAGCAGTGAAAACACTGACGTTGCTGAAAAAGAGGACAGGGTGGAACTGTTCGATATCCGTTCACTCCATCTATATGTGATCTTGCATAAACACAGGCCATGTGGATTATACCGAGCTGAAGAACAACAGATGCAGTTCAGAAACATTTCAACATCTGTTTCTAATGCTGAGGATTGAGGAATTACTCTGCGGCCATATGCGAGGCTCGCTTCAATCTTATGTTTGCCTCAGAGGACCATGTTTACCATTCATTTTTACATTCATGGTCCGCCAGACCTGTAAGCTGTGCCCTTTAACTTCAAATCTTTAAACGGACACACACACACCATCAATGTAAAATCTTTGCCTGTATCTAGGGCAGCTTCAGTCGATCGTTCATCCATTAGAGGACTCTAAATCCTGCTATGTGTCTGTTTGAAGGTCACGGCCAGTGTAACTGTGGCAGGTGCGACTGCAAGGAAGGTTGGGCTGGAAAGAAATGCGATTTTCCTCTCTCCTGTTCGCTGTCTGTGGAAGCCAGTCAGAAGAAGTGTCGGGGAACCTCCAGCCTGGCCTGCTTTGGCAGAGGTAATTAAGTCTAGTGTCTATTCATCTGTGCCAAAGTGGGTTCTGCCAGCAGCGTTTCACAGATACGAGGTGTTGCATTTGCTGGTCGCACTGTAGGCCAGAGGACTCTTAAAGGTGAAGTGTGTAATTTTCGACTCTCCCGATTAGTCGCTTCGGCATGGCATGATGCAAAGCTTGAGCGGAAAGATCAATGCTAAAATTAGCAGTACAGTCATTTAGCATGGCAGTCAAAAATAGATCGTTTTGAATGAAACATGTTACATAAATAATGTTGTGGCTGTAGGCGTCATTCTTTGAGCCTGCAGTTTAATTCGAAACAGCAATGATTTTAAGAGACCAAACATGTCTCTCTGGTAGTTTACTGCTAAACCCAGAAACGACAGAAACAGTCAAAACAGATGCAGGATGATGTCTGAATACACAAGACAAAGAATGGATTTTGATAGTGCCGTGTGAGTCATTGATTTGTACTTCTTTGGATGAATTGTTTATTTGATTTATTCAGATTATTAGACATTGCATTTGCTATGATAAACCACACTTCAAAAAGAAGCTATTTGTGACCCTGGACCACAAAACCAGTTATAAGGGAACTTTTTAAATAAAATAGAGATGTATACGTCACATGAAATCTGAATAAATAAGCTTTCTATTAATGCATGGTTTATGATATTTGGCCGAGATACCACTTTTTGAAAATCTGGAATCTAAGGGTGCAAAATAAATCGAAATATTTAGAAAATCGACTTTAAAGTTGTCCAAATTAAGTCTTTAGCAAGGCATATTATTAATAGTAATACATTTTTTTATATATTTAAAGAAGGAAATTTACTAAATATCTTCCTAGAGCATGATCTTTATTAATGATTTTGGGTAAAATTTAATTTAATTTATAATTTTGACCCATGCAATGTATTGTTGGCTATTGCCACAAATATACTATTGCTACAGCGTCACATTTGTACTTGATCTGTACTTGAAAATGAAATTGATTAATGTAGTTAATTAATGTTAATGTAGTCAGGTTCATTCAGTCATATTACATATCATTTTTTAACTAATTTAGAGGATGACATACATTATTAGGCTACCTGACGAAACATTTGTATATACTTTCCACCATAGTTGCCATAGTTAGTTATTGACGCTGCAATAAAATGTGTAATTTGGCATTGTCCAGTGGCTAATAGTTTATAGCCACCACTTAAATTAAACAAAACAAAACAAAAAGATAGAAATATTCTGGCACTATTGAAGATCCAATATTAATTTGATATGGTTTTATAGTTGTAACATGATTTGTAGTAACATTTGGCAGGCACCTTACAATTGTAACAAATTTAATATGTTTTTAAAGCAAATTGCAATAATCACCTGGATTACAGTCTTATATGAATATGTGGTTACATTGTTGCTTTTTGTAATGGGTATTATGAACTTATAGTTTGCTTCAGGTACTGGTGGTCTGTACATAATGTCTCTGCATGAGTCTTTTGAGAAAGAAATAAGTCGATGAATCAGAACTAGTGTGATTGTTCTGAAACAATGCTCTTTCCATAGTTCCCTGCTGCATAAGAAAGTGAAGAGCGATAATAATAGTCCTGTTTCTCTGAGTGAGGTGATAATTTAACTTTAATGAAGCCTGTGTTCTGTGCACTTGTTTTTTAAAGGACTTCCACCCCCGTGCTCTTTTATACTCTAGCGACATAGAGCAGATAACATAACTCTCATTTTGAAAGTCAAAAATTAAATGACTATATCGGCTGGGTTGAAAAAGAGTTGCCTACACATAACTGGAAGTGTTCACAAGCTGTTTTTTTATAGTGCTACAGAACAGTAAATACCGAATGCTAGTCTTGTTTTAGACAATGTCAGTGATGATTACATGCAGCGTACCTGAGAAATACAAATGTGAAAATGCAGTCTAGAAAAATCAGATACATAGTAGCTTTTGTGTTTCATCCCTCGAGGCTTTAGCTCGGCATGTTCCCTCTGTAGCACCTGAAATAACACTGAATCTGGCAGCAAGTACTGCGTTGAAACTTAGAAACAAATCTTTTAGTGAACCAGATGCATGGTATTATTTATTTTTCTCCCCCCAACCCATCCACCCACCCCCTCAGTACCATGTGTGGATCTTGGCACTGTGAAACCGTTTGTTCTGGTCTTTAGAGGAACATAGAGAGTTGGATGTGAGTTATATCTCTCTAATAAAAATAAATAAATGATTGAATTGTAACAAAGACACTAAAATGCATTAATTAGCTTTAATTCTTTCAGCTGTACCTTTAAAACATCTCAAATCTGCTGCTAAATTGTGCCCAAGCGCTATAATGAATTGGCAGGAGAAGAAAAAAATAGGGGGAAAAAAGAATGATTTTCTGGAGGGAAGCCAGTTTATTTAATTCATTGCAGCATGTATTGAAGTCAAATGTATCAGGGTATACCACTATGTATTCTGATTAACCCTATAAAGCCAGCTATATTTGATAACCAAATTTCTAAATCTCTAATAGGCTTCTGAATTATCAATATGATCAACAACAACAACAAAAACCTGTTGTACACAATATACATAATAATAATAATAATAATAATAATAATAATATTTTGTTACATTTATATAGCGCTTTTCTGGGTACTCAAAGCGCTTTACATATGGAGGAATCTCCTCAACCACCACCAATGCGCAGCATCCACCTCAATGATGCCACGGCAGCCATATTGCACCAGAATGCTCACCACACACCAGCTGATTAGTGGAGAGGAGACCAAGTGATGAAGCCAATCTGTATATGGGGATGATTAGGAGGCCATGATGGACAGGGGCCAGTGGACAAATTTTGCCAGGATGCCGGGGTTGTTTATGACCACAGAGAGTCAGGACCTCAGTTTAACGTCTCATCTGAAGGACGATGCTCTTTAACAGTAAAGTGTCCTCATCACTTTACTGGGGTGTTACAGGACCCACATAGATCACAGGGTGAGCGCCCCCTGCTGGCTTCACCAACACCTCTACCAGCAGCTGCAATGTTTTCCCAAGAGGTCTCCCAGGTACTGACCAGACTCAGCCCTGTTTAGCTTCAGTGGGAAACCAGACTTGGGCTACAGGGTGATATAGCTGCTGTTGCCTGCTTTATGGTTTATGCTTTTGTAGCAATGCCAAAAACGTCCCCCTTCAGGTTTTTACTGTAAAATCTTTACTGATTTGTATAAAGTAAACATAAGAATAACATTTATATTGTTTTGTAAAACTAGATAAACACTTACTAGACTGAATCAACTTGGATTTACTTAATATTGCTTACATTTCAAATATGATAAATAAGGTTTATGTGTATATAAACTCTCAATAATAATTGTATTGTATTACCGTATATATTTTGCCCCACACAATTTAACTTTGATTTAACAATTTTCAATTTGCACAGCTTTGATCATTAAACTAAACATTCAAATATTATCTTTCTAAGATGTATAATTAAGAGTGACAACTTGGATTCATATGCAGTTTTTTATAATTTATAGTAGTCCGTTATAATTTTATAAAGATTACATTACAAGTGATCAGAATTTCATCTTACTTTTTGGGCATTATATTGCAACTGAACCAAATTGCATATTTTCTCAGTTTGAACCTCCTCGAGTATGAGCTCATCAGAGGCGGACATTAGTGGAGTATTTTTACTTTCTACTCAAGTACATTTTTAAGTATATACTTTATCAGTTTTTCGTTAGAAAACTTTTACTTTACTACATTCCAAAGCATAATATATAATGCTGTACTTTTTACTGCACTACATTTCATAAATAAAAGTTGTTGTTTTCTTACATTTAATACTTACATTAAAAATGGAGTACTTTCTTGTACTCAAGTAAAACTTTGAATACTTTTACTTGAGTACAAGTATACAGTACTACTTTTTTAATGTAATTAAATATTAAATAATTTTCAATATGAAATGCATTGCTGTAAAAAGTACAATATTATGTTTTGGAATGTTGTGAAGTAAAAGTTTCCCAAAGAAGAACAAATAAAGTACATATACTTGAAAAACAAAATTACTTGGAAAGTAAAAATAATTCAGTACTGTCTGCCTCTGGAGCTCATATTGTCACTATATCATAACCAAAAACAAGCCTAAAATAGAAAATATTACTCTCTCTCTTTTTATGATTAAAAAAATAAATAGAAAAATAATAATAAAAAAATATTTTATTTATATATATATATATATATATATATATATATATATATATATATATACATACATACATACATACATACATACATACATACATACATACATACATACATACATACATACATACATACATACATACATACATACATACATACATACATACATACATACATACATACATACATACATACATACATACATACATACATATACTGTCAAGTACTGTCATGACATAATTGTCCTGCATTTTCCTGACATTTACAGCTCAGGTGTTTGGCTTGAAAAGTTAAAAAACTGTGTACTTCCGGTTTCCAGCATGGGATTTTAATGCCCAAGACAAGCCTCCACAAGATCGGCCCTGTGCCAACCGAGTAACTGACATAGAGATGAATGTGAGTGTTAACAAAAGAATCCACTGGATCTTAAAGATTTTCCTGAATACAGTTCGAATGGATCCCTGAGGCTTTACAGTTTAGCATCAATAATCCATAGATTCACCGTCCCTCCGTGCTGTGAGCATGTGCTATGAGATGTGGCCAGCAAATGATGATTTATATATCTGTTTATATAGATTTTCCCCCATGACTGGAGCTATAGGTCTGCTTGCTGCATCCATTATCCTGACAGCAGGTAATTATCTTCCGTTCTGAATTTCACTCTCACAATTAAGAAGGACTGTCATCCCGGCTGAATCAATCCAACATTTACACAGTGCCATGGAGAAGCCCCATAAGAGGGATTCCCATGCCACATTGCAGTTTGCTTGAGATTCATGAAGCCTCCGATTAAAAATGGATGTCTTGATGTCTTAAATCAGGCTTGCCTCATTCTTTTTACTGTGCCAATTTTTTCTAGTTAAGAATGATGGTCATCACTGCCGGCGACATGTAGCAAATGGACACAGATAAAGCAGGATTTACTAGAAGAGCTTGTAAATGGCTTTGAGAGGAAACAAAGAGTTGAGGCGCTGAAAAGAGAAAATCTGGAAGATTTCACGTTCTCTTAAGCCTGGAATATCCTCCAGGAAACACCTGTTCTGAGAGAGTGTTTCTGCTGAGGCTGGAAAACCAAGTTGATTCTTTTATGAATTTGTCAGCAGTTCCATTGTGTATGATCTTTAGGTCTAACATTTGGCATTTAAATGATATCTGAAAGATATTTACTGTATGGTTGTATATTATGGCATTTGAGAAGCAACAAATGAGTGATTGCACAGTTTTTTTTTTTATAGCACGGAAGTTACTAAGTGTCAGTTTTTACACTATTCATTAGTTCACTAATACACTCTATAGATTACCGTGCGGAGCCCGTATACAAAGAATGCATCTTGATTAAACATGCACAGCAGCAATCATTCAACACTCCCAGCCGTCTTACGGAGGGAAAAGAGGCCTAATTTGCCACGCAGATGTTGACTGGTATCCAGTGTGTTGTAGGAACTGCTTGGCGTGATGAGCGATCTTTTAAAGCAAATCAGCAGAATTAGGGCTGATTGCAATCACTTCCTCTGAGTTTAATAATGGTGTCCTTCTCCAGTGCACAAGGACCAAGTGGTATTCTGCACTGAGAGGGAATGTACTTTCTGAATGTGTCCAATTAGTATGGATGCTTATATGTGTATGAATGCTGTTGAATTGTGGGTTGAACATTAAAGTCAAGTAAAAAATAAATTTATATAAATATATGCAAATGTAAAAATATACCTTATGCTATAGAAATTACATTTTCAAAACAAATATGCTAAAGAAATGAATTGTAGTTGTTGGTTTGTGAATGTGTTGCATGCAGAGTGCTGTGTCATTGTGGCGGCCCTTTTGGCTGCTAGTGGGCAGCATCTGAAAAGTGGACCCGAGATGCCTTTAAATGTCACATCTTAACACAACTCAGACTGTCCTCCCTGACCTTTCATTTCCTTTGCTGATTGAAAGGCTTCCAAATGCTATGTTTCAAAATTGTCTGACAATATTGCAAAGAAAAAAAGTGGTAAATCTAGTCTTTCTCCCCAGATTGCTCTATATTCAGTATCGGCAAATGATGAGAAGTGGTGCATTAGGAACACATCAAATATTAACGCATCTTAAAATGTGAAAAGCTGTATGTGGTGATTAAATTGGAATCTCAGAGTATATACGATTATAAACGAAAATAGTTCCATCCAAAAGACGTTTTGTTCCTGAATGAATCCGTGATTATATTATATTATATTATTACTGCAGTTTACAGTTTTCTATTTTTTATTCATACAAACCTACATGCATTTGCATCTAAAAACCTACCGTGAAAGGGTCCACCCCTGGTTCTTTGTGGCTTTTGACATTTCTTAATTGCATTTTAAAAGGCAGACAGTTTGAAACCTTCTCACCCCCTTAAGCACCCCAGAAGTCTCATTTGCATGAACCTCAGTATTTGGCAGGTTCATGCTTCACGGGACACATCAGGATACACTCAGCACGGCTCCAGCACGCTTGTCATTTAATGTCATAGCTGGCAGAGGTCTGTGCAGCCAAACACTGGTGTCTTTACAAGCCTGATTGTCCTTGTGAAGTTTGTGGCACAAGAGTGATACAGTCTTGGCATACATCATCAACAGTCTTTCCAGATATGCCAAAGAATAACTTCAAAAAGGCTGTGTCCCAATTCGCATTTGTCCTAAATAGTATAGGAGATTAGAATTAGTGTGTCCTACATTGAAAATAAGCATTTCAAAGGTGGGTTTCATAAGTAGCCTACACATTATAAAAATAATCTTTACTCTTTTTTGGCATCTATGGTTCCATGAAGAAACTTAAACATCCATGGAAACTTTTCATTGCACAAAAGGTTATAAACTGAGTAACTCTTTCCCCTGTTCTTCAGATTATTTAAAAGTTCTTCACACTAAGAATAAATGGATATATCACCTCGCCAAATCTGCATTAGTCTGCTATTAATGGCTCAAGCCTCTGTTACTAGCTTTAAAATTATGTTTTGGATTTAGCAATGGAGGCTTGGGGATTAAATGTGTAAGAAACTTGTCCTACACACAAGTGCGTTTTAAGGACTAAAAACTGACAAATGTCTTGAAATACATCCTCTGAAAAATGTTTTGAAGTGTGGTAACCATAGCATAAGTGGAATACTTGACTTATTAATGTTTAATTATTCGAAAAATAATGCACACCTGAGGTGGTAATGCGACCACGACGGTCGTCAATTATTCCTTACATGTTGGGTTCCCCTAAGAAGCTTTCATGAAACAATTCTAACTATTATAATAATATTCACATTCGATGTTATGTCGAAAGGGAACTAATGTGTTCGAGACCTGCCTGGAAGTTTAGCCGTGTTTTTTTTCCTGACAACAGTTGCACACCTTAGAACGTTTGTCAAATAATCAGATTCAAGATTCAAGTTATTTTAATGGTATCGCTGTGAAAAGAAGAACACTTTTGGCACTTTTATTTTTAGGTGTATGCATATTTTTGGGCTATAATAACACCCACGGAACCTTGAGCCCTTGGTGTCAACACAATCGTCAGTTGTTTCAAGGCAGAATTGCATTGTTTAGTATAAGTCTGTAAATTGTGAAATAGCCAATAACTACAGAAAACTACAGAGTTGATAATATGACATAAATCCCAGTCTAACACAGAACAGCTGGTGCTGCTCCCTGTACAACGTTTACTCTAAATGCCCATCTCAGGATTTAAGCACCATGGTCATAAATTTTTAATAATGTAACTCTTAGAGATGAATTAGGGGTCGTATTATTGGAAATTGATGATGCTGAGCCATTATGATGTTTAACAATTTAAAGGAATTGGGCTTTTGTCTTGGCACCTGCACAGGCACGGCTCCCTAGAGAATTGAACTTGCCGGATGGCTGTCTCTCAAATATTGTGAAGGAATTAATTGTTTCGATTCGGACCAAAGCGCAGTACATGATCAGCGAGGGAGCCATTAATCACACTGAAGCTGCCAGCGCTGCTTTCTCCGTTTACGCACACATAATGCCACCAGGCACCGTGAAAGCATATGGAAAAGATACAATCTCTCCGTCTAGTGCATCGTGTGTTTCATTCTGTCTGTATAAAGGTATTGCGAATCAATTTATGCTTAGTAGTTTAGTTTGTCAGTACGAAAATCAACTCATTGAGCTCCACTTGTTGTTGACAGTTCTGTATGAGTTGGTATAGTGATGGATAACGCTATTAGAGAAGTGAGAATGAAAGAAATAAGACAGGTGGTTAGTCGTTAAATGCTTTTTTCATTCTTTGCACACTCGTGCAGCTTGACATGCAAGCTTAAAGGATGGGCCACATGACGTCACTCAAGCTAATCGATAAAGGAGAAGCGTTTTGACATCACCAGTTACCGTGGCAACGGCAGCACGCAGCTTTTATCTGCTTGGCAGGCTGAGAGGTTGTCAGACAGGGCGTTGCTTTGTTGTTCTCCTCGCCTGCACGGAGCTGGAGTTGTAACGGCTGTCAATGTCAAACAACGGCAGTGCCACTTTAGCAGACTAATGTGCTCTATGAGAAGCATAGACTCAGGCACTCAGTGCTATTCAGTGCAATGAGCAGTTGACCTTGAAAAGCCAAATTCAAGGTGAAACTTAGGTTTGAACTACCTTCATACAAGATCTTGATAATAAAATAGCACAAATAGCCACATTGGATTGCATTGTTTCATACTCATGTTTTTGCTTTCTTTCCAGTCACAGAGTATTTGTGTGTTTCAGGGCAGTGTTTGTGTGGCCAGTGCACATGCCACCCACCCGGAGATAAACGCATACACGGAAAGAACTGTGAGTGTGACGACAGGCAGTGTGAGGACCTGAACAGAGAGATCTGTGGAGGTAACACACAAACACACGCAGCAGGACAGATAAGCATAATGGTGCCATTGATTGATATCTCTGTGGTGCGTCTATGAACATCTTATAAAAAACTGAATGGGAATTGACCATAGTCATGCTCACCATAGCTGCATTTATCTGATCACAAAGATCATTTTCTGTGTAATTCAACTAAAATGTAATTCATTGAATTGTTGGCAAAGCTGATTTTTTTTTCAGGATAGTTTGATGAAAAGAAAGTTAAAACGAACAACATTCATTAAAAAAGAAATTTTTGTGTATCTCTATTTTCCTCGTTTAATAAAATTAGGATGGGATAGCCTACTTAAGCGCGTATGTAACTTTCCAACCAAATGTAATGCTGGTGGAACAAAAGTTTTTATTATTATACATTTTTGTACATAATTTTTGTCGACACTTGCCATAATAAACATTATAAAGCTGTACACAGCAAGAAACACTACCGGTATATCTTTCTTTATTGCCGCTAGTAGCTCTTTTTATTATTTAATTACTTTTGGTGGATCCAAGCTTTTTATTTTTACACCATCATAGGGGCTTCCAGCAAAACTCTTCCCTCTTGTTTCAGCGCAATGTATGAGTTTTTCCATTTTCTATAATCATGATCATGTACAAGCTTGTGGGTTTAAACATTAAACTATAAAGACTCCATCTGACTGAACAAAACATCATTCAATCCACCAAGGACATGACATATTAGGTCTATATTTTTATGCATTATGATGGAATGTTACATGTTACGTCTGACTTTGGGGATATTGATAATAAACACTAGGGAACTAATCATGCGATTCATACGGTTCTGCCAAGGGCAAGTAGGTAATTAATAAAGAATGAGCATCTACCCCGCATTAGTCTCCTTTCCTGGCCGCTCTCAGAACATACGCATTATGGATTGGTTCAAACAGGCAAAGCGGTGCACCTTTTAAAGGTAGTGTAGGTAACTTTCAGAGAGGCTAACAATAGCGAGCTAGCTTTGATCCCACACTCCCTTCAGAGCACTACAAAGCCACGCCTCCTCCAAAACACATGAATGCATACAGCAAGGCGAAAAACAAAAGTGTCACGAGAGATGGCATTAAACCACCTCACGTCTCAAAGCACACATTACAATAATAATGAACATAAACAACTTAAAGAAAACTGACCTGTACCACCTGACAGCTGCAGATTAAGAAGAAGCATGCCATTCTACTTCATCTTCTTCTTTTGTTAATGGTGATTTACATAACCTACTTATGCACATCGCCACCTATTGAGTGGTTGTAAAAAAAAAAATCCAATGTTTTCTTTTAATAAGTAATCTTCATCCACTAAGAATAAGGATTATATTTTTTGCTTCATGCTAATTGTGAGAGGACAATAAATTAAATAATGCATATATTTGAATTGTTTTAACATTTAAACTTATTTTTTATTATTTTTTACTCAAATTCTTTATAATTAATATTTAATATTGTATATTATAAAACTGGAACAAATGGGGTCACATTAATAACTATATTATTTATTTAAAATACATCTGAATACCTCTTAATCAAACTAACCCTGGAACATAACCTGCTCCAGAGGAGGTTATGTTCAGAGACTGAGTTTCCATGGTTATTTACATACCCTGAAAGTTACCTCCGTGTTTGGAACCGAAAGTTGAGGTTATCCGCTAACTTACTCACATAACCTGCCATTTGATGAATTGAAATACATTCCTTTAACCATCCTCAGTCTTTAAAGGGATAGTTCACTTTAAAATGAAAATTCTGTCATCCTTTACTCACCCCCAAGTTGTTTCAAACCTGTATGAATTTCTTTCTTCAGTTGAACACAAGGGAATATATTTTGAATAATGTCAGTAACCAAACAGTTAACTGGAGCCATTGACTTCCATAGTAGGAAAAAAAAAATACTATGGAAGTCAATGGCTCCAGTTAACTGTTTGGTTACTGACATTCTTCAAAATATATTACCTTGTGTTCAGCTGAAGAAAGAAATTCATACAGGTTTGAAACAACTTGGGGGTGAGTAAAGGATGACAGAATTTTCATTTTAAAGTGAACTATCACTTTAAGTTTTACCCATTTAGGCCAATTTGCAAACCAGTTGCATACATGACAGGCAAACAGTGTAATTAGCCAATCAGTGTAATTAGCGACTTGTCAACATGTACTTTGCCACACTTTAGAGCCTCTATGAGAATGTAATGAGCTAAAGGCAATCACAAATCTCTGAAACTTTATTAATTGATGTTGCTTTTGGACACTCTTACTTTTAGAAAGAGTTTTGTATTACATGCTATTTCATCTCATATTTTTAGAATATTCGTTTTGCTTTATATCTTTACTGTTAATTATGTATCATCATTTAAATGAAGATGCACTCCTTGGAGAAAATGGCCCTTCTAAAAACCTGCCAAAATGATTAATCAACACCTTAAATTTAATCCCACTTCTCTGAGAAGTTTGCACTCTTGTTTGGAGCATCTAGGCACAGAGTGTTGTCTTGGCAAAGTTTTTGCATAGGCCAAACGCTCACCACTTTAGTCATTTGACATTTTAATAGCATTGACATTTTGACATTCTATTTGCTTTTGAATAGCAGCTTGAGTCATGTAGATCACATGTACTGTACTTTAAGAAGAAGACACCACAGGAATATTGGCACTGGAAATCATTTACAGACTTGTTTATTCCTAGAATTGGCTGGCATAGAAACAGATTTGACACATTCTATTAAGTTTCACTAGTGGACAGAAAGCAATACTAAACCAGAAGATTTTCATGCCCTCATGCTGGGGTTGTCCGCACCTGAGCACGTCTGTTTCTGTGTATGATGTATATGACTGTTTCATGAGTGCTTGTCCAGACAAAGTTGTCCTTAAGCCTGCATATGGCTGAGATCTGTTGCCACAACTTTTACTTTAGACTAGATTAAAAAAGACTAATTGCTTTTAACTTCTTCTCCAATACTTTCACTACTGCTATGATGATTTAAGCCATATACAGTGCTAACACCTGACACAAAATACTTACTCACCCTCATGTCATTCCAAACCCGTAATACCTTAGTTGATCTTCAGAACACAAATTAAGATATTTTTGATGAAATCCGAGGGCTCTCTGATCCCTACATAGACATTTCAAGGCCCAGAAAGGTGGTAAAGACATTGTTAAAATAGTCCATGTGACTCCAGTGGTTTAGCCTTAATGTTATGACAAGACGAGAATACTTTTTGTGCGCAAAACAAACAAAAGTAACGACTAATGTTGTCACGATACCAAAATTATGACTTTGCTACGATACCAGACTAAAATACCTCGATACGATACTAAATCAATACCATGGTCAAAAACAACCCCAGTAAAAGTAATTGAAAAATATGACAACAGAACTTTTTCTAAAAAAAAATCCCTTGGCCAGCATATTCCTTCCCTGGTTTTGACCATTACCTCCTCTTATTGCGATAATAACTACATGCCAGTGTGAAGATCTTTACAGAGATCACATTATCAATCATGTTATCATTCGCTAACCTTTCACTTCTCAACAGTTTGGGATGACCAAAATCTTATTTCATGATACGAGTAATTTAATATTTTTTAAATGTAATTTTATAATTATAATATAGATTTTTAACTGTATCTTTATTTTTAAAAATAAGCAAAAATGCAAATTAGCCTACAAACAATATGACCAAAACAGTGCTTTATTTTTCAGCTACATTGGGTCTATTTAACAGTAGCAAGTCCAAAAATAACTAAATAATAATAATCGTGGTGGAGGATTCGTTGCGCAGCAGAAGTGCCAGACTTATTTTAAACTGCACATTCAGCACCACCGCTCCCTAATCACAGAGTATACACGCCATCGCAAAATATAAAGTGAAAGTAAACGGGAATGCGCATTCAGATACGATTTTAATATGTTACCGCTGTTTGAAAGCGACTCCCTGAGGTACGCGAATATCTCCCAATATGAAAATATATCTATTTGTAACCTGTATCATGCTTAAAGAAAAAAATGGTCTCTTTGCACTTTAAATATTGAGCTTTGATTATGGTTACTGTTTACACTTAATATCTATGATCAATTTGTGGGAAGGAATTCAGTTAGGAGGTCAAATGAAGCTCGTGCAGTTCTGAGGTCTGAAGAGACAATCATACTAGAAAGGTTCTAGTCATGTATTTCATTATTGTGGATTTCTTAAAAATACTATTTAAAAATCTTGTCTCGTTCTCGTGAACCCAATCTCATGTCTCATGAGATAAGTGTCTTGTCACACCCCTAGTATTCACAAATTACAGCCCTTCCGGGTTCTACAGAAGAACGGTGGCTTACCATTGGCCGAGCACGATTGGAGCACATACATGTGTTGTGATGCTTCTGTGAATCACGTGGGAGACGGAAGAGAAGAGATTTTTCGATCCAATCAATTCCCGATGGACAAAATGAAACATTCATTGTTTGTGAGAAGCAGTTTGTGTGTGTGTGTGTGTGTGTGTGTGTGTGTGTGTGTGTGTGTGTGTGTGTGTGTGTGTGTGTGTGTGTGTGTGTGTGTGTGTGTGTGTGTGTGTGTGTGTGTGTGTGTGTGTGTGTGTGTGTGTGTGTGTGTGTGTGTGTGTGTGTATAAAATGTCACAATAGGTAAGAAAATACTACAGAAGTATTCCACAGAAGAATTCCACAGAAGAAATTAAATCATACTGGTTTGGAATCACGCAAGACTTTTTTCTTTCATTTTTTAGTGAACAGTTTATTTAACCATAATCCTAATACTTACGCAAATCCTATTCCTTCACACAGGGACTGTTCAAGTTTTGGAAAGATGCTATATACATTTAATAATAATAATAATAATATAAAATCGTCAAAAACTTTAGGTGTCATTTTTCATTCATTCAGAAGGTTGAATATAACAAGCATATTTTACTTACAAACTATTTACAAGTGTTTGTAAGTGACAACTCTCAGACACACGTTAGAGGGTGTTCACACAGGACGTTTTCTTGCATTCCAAAACACCTAAATGTAGATGAAATCACCGTAATGGGACAGAAAGCACAGAGACATATTTTGCCAACTTTTAAAAATATGCTGTTATAAAGGACTGGTTAGAATGATTTATGTCGTTTTAGCTGTTTTAATTTCACTATTAATAAAAACAGCATCATTTTCCCAATTATCTGTGAGCAATACATATCTGCCACCAATATTAATGTCATACAAATCTGTCATACTGTTATCTAGTCTATTGCAGTGCCATTCGAGAAACCCCTGTGAAAATGCGATGACAGACGAGCACAACAATTTCAACCGCGGTACACGTCAGTATATTAAGAACGACATGTCTCCTCTTTTGGTGGGGATACAAATTTAATGCGGCTGCTTTCTGAATGCGTATTGTGTTGTGTCACTAAGCGACCAGCCGCCACAGCTCAGCCGGCTGCCCTTGTGTGGGCCAGCCCTAGGAGATGTTTAAATATGTATAGGGCTGGAGACTGTGACTGCCCGAGTCACAGTCAGACAGATGAGAGTCTGCTAACAGAGGAGAAGTGTGGAAACACGGCATCCCTCCAGCTCTCAGCTCAGAGAGCCAGCCATCACACACGCTGATGAAACGTTCATCTCAGCTAATTGCATAGATGGTCCTGCAGGACTGAATTGGTGTTGAAATGAAGGGCAGCCTTCAGATATGCCTCGCCTATCATGGGATCTTTAGCCCTTGAGAAGCCATTTCAGCTGTATTAACATGAAAGTGTTTTACTGAAATGCAGGATCATCAATATTTCAGATTGGATTTATATCATTTTACAAGGCACTTTCCTGAGAGTTTAAGACTAGGCTACATTCTTTGGAAAATATCCTTCTGAAGATAGGTGTGAGAAGCACCGTGGATTCAAACATGCCCACACTCGAATTGCATTTACAGGCGGGATAATGTGGAATCGCAGGTGTGCTTTAATTGAAAGGACTGGGGTGCCACTCACCAAAGCAATTAAATGCTCTCGTAGGCTGACTGATTGAAGCAGTCAAGCATGTAGCTCTACCACGAGTGCATCAAACTTTAAGCCTGTATACCTACACCCACAAAATAAACCAGTTAGAGAGAGGAAGACAAAGATATTAAAATGCAGTTATTATAAGGTACAATGGGAATACATTGCCACCCCACCCATTTATACGAAATGGTTACAAACAGCACCTGTTCTGTTTAATTAATCACTGTGGCATTTTATAACCTCCAGAGTAATTACTTTATAAGAACTTTACAAGCATATTTCACAAATGCATCTCTGTTTTCATTCGGCCCACTTTGCACATCCTCCGTAACAAATATGTTTCCTCTCCACTGTAAATAAACTATTGAATTGGGTACGTTCCTTCCTACTTTGATTTGGTGTTCAAAACTGGATAAAATTACCTTGGACAAAATGAACACACACACACACACACACACACACACACACACACACACACACACACACACACACACACACACACACACACACACACACACACACACACACACATATATATAAAATATAAAATAGCATTTTTAAAAATGTATTAAATACAGCAGAGCTTGTTCATAGATAATATACTGTCTTCATGACATTGTCGCATTCAAGTGCTTTATTGTCGGAAAGAACAACCCAACAAAAACTAGGAACGTTTTTGTTAGCTTTTATTTTTTGCAACCATAAAATAACATTCCCTGAGTGTTACAGGGCAATTATTTGCAAGTAAATAAACCTTTCAATTAAAATGTTTTTGTGACGTTTTGTGATGTTTTTGTGACGGCCATTTTGTTTTACAGCCTGACTGACTAAAATATGCTCATCTATCTCTCTATTGATTAATTACTAATAATTAATATAGATACAATATAATTTCAGAGAGATTTGACACGCCTAATTGAAGAGAACATGACGTTAATCAAGAAGTGATCAAGAAACTAATGCTAAGTCATGTTAAACTGTACACTTGTACACAATTGTTAGAATAACGTTAGGGAAAAATTAAAATAACCTTTTATTCTAAAACTAACATTTTATTTCCCTTAAAAAAATCTTTCCTGGCTAACCTAAAACAAACCTTTAAAAAAAACATTCTGGGAAC
The DNA here is from genome assembly GCF_024679245.1 of Pseudorasbora parva. Lineage (NCBI taxonomy): Eukaryota > Metazoa > Chordata > Actinopteri > Cypriniformes > Gobionidae > Pseudorasbora > Pseudorasbora parva. The sequence continues at coordinate 35,082,867 of NC_090176.1, forward strand.
CAATGTTCTGAGAACATTCTGAGAACCAAAAATTGTTTGCTGGAAAAGGACACTTAGTTTATTCTTGCCCATTTATTGGGAAAATCTTGTTAAAGCCAAAATTATATTTAGCATCCCATTCATTGACCATACGGGCTATACATTCTCACTACGCTAATTTATGTCAAATATAGGCTATTTTTGCTGTGTATAAAACATACAATATGATTTATATTCATAATTGTAAATATGCAATATACTTTAACAACACGACAATGCATGTAGCTTTTGTGAAAACTAAAAAGAATACCAGTCACATCAGCAATTGTTCTTCCCTCCAGCATGTTTAAAGTTTATGGCACGCCCACGGGAGCTTGAGTATCAAACTCATATTTGCAATAATTACGATAGCATGCGATAGATATTCAGAAAACATAACGAACACTAAAAAAAACTTATTGAAGACATTACTGAAAAGTAATATTCAGTAATGTCTATATTTTCATTTTGAGGCACATCCTTTTGTTTGGTTTTAATATCTAGAACACATTTCTGCCTTGCCAGATGATGTCTAGGGGAATCCCTAATTTTTTCTTTACCAAGCACTGTTCCAGAAAGTAAGTCGTTGGGAGGAGGAGTTGTTCTATAGCTCAGTGTATCACAGTGAGTCACCAACTGCTCTTTAAAGATTAAGAGAAAAAACACAGTTCAGCTTCAGTGAACATTTCGTTTCCTTACAGCCTACGTGAAATAACGCCCATGCACAAATCTCCCAAAGTGACGCTCTTGTAAATGCCAAATAACCCGGTCCATAAGTGACGAGGACATTTAAAATGACTTGAATTTCTTTCTTCTGCTAAAGAATGTCAGTTACCAAACAGTTGATGGGCCCCATTGACTTCCATAGTATTTATAACTGTGTGGTTAGTTACCCATATTCTTCAAAATATCTTATTTTGTGTTCAGCAGAAGAAGGAAATTGATACAGGTTTTGATACAACTTGTGGGTGAGTAAATGATGACAGAATTTTCCTTTTTGTGTGAATTATCCCTATAAATATTAGACATGAACACCCTCTCAAGTACTATTTACCACTGGGAAGCTTATGAATATGTGTATTATTATTTAAATAGCTATAAACATTGATAACTAACTAATTCACACAGGCTTGTTTAGCTGTCGTCACCTAATGTATGTATAGGTTACAGTTTTTTTTGCTCATACGAACAAGTGTGATACTGTTTGACAGTTTAGTAAACACAAACTTCATATTGAGTAAATTACATTACATTACAGTACTTAGAAATTGTCTGTTTTTCTCTGCCAACGAACATCCAAACTAAGTGGAGCAACACACTGAAGTGGAGTTCCTAAATGAATCAAATCTTCAGTGAATTTGTCAAGGACTCACTCGTTTTGTTCCTGGACAATTCTGTGTTAAGAATAAATCGGCTAAATAAATGACTGAATGACTCATTCTAAGATAGTCACTTGTTGCCACCAACAGTTGACGTAACCTGCAGAGAGAATCATTGAAATTCCTTACAACTAATACATACACAACATGCAAAAATTGCATTTTTTTTCACCCGGAGTGGTGGCCCTGGTACCCCGATGGTAGTTGGTGACCTATGCAGGCTGCCTACTCTTCTATATCATTTCAAAGCAGCTTTACAGAAAATGCATGTTTCTACATTACAGTTAAGAGTAATCTGTTATCACGCAGAAATGTACAGTTCTCAGATCATGCAGTTATAGCTAACGTTATGTATTTAAGCAAAAACAATGAGCTTAATATATGGAAAATGGATATTTTGAGGTAGAAACAGAAAAAATGGAGAATAATTAGCATAGCTGCTGCTCATAATATTTTAAGGAAAAAGATAGTCATGGGCATCTGATCTGATATAACTAGAGTACAAGGTTATGAGATGCATTATGTGAGTACTTGGCTAAAGAGATGTATCTTTAATCTATATTTAAAGTGGGAGAGTAAGCCTGAGGCCCGAACATTATCAGAAAGGCTATTCCGGAGTGTATGCTAACTGTGAAAACACTCTCGCTCTTTTAGTGGACAACCAAATGTCTTGAGTTTTGTGGCCTTATAGCGCATGTTAGACTGTATAAAGAGTAGAGGGTAGAAGATCAATTATATACACAGGAGCTGAACCATTTAGGACCTTATAAGTAAGTAGCAATATTTTAAAATCAATGTGGAACTTAATAGGTAATCAGTTTAGAGATAATACAATTGTGGTTATATGATCATATTTTCTTGACGTGGAAAGAAATCTAGCAGATGCCTTTTAGACTAACTCTAGTTTGTTTATTGATTATCATGAATAGCTTTTCTGCATCAGAAAAAAGCATGGTCCTTAGCTTAGCAGTGTTTTTGAGGTGGAAGAAGGCTATTTTGTAGCTGTTTTGTTGCTGTCTATAATCACTCAGATATTTAATTGAAGAGTATATTACAGTAACAGTACATCCTTTTAGAGGCAATTTGTATTCTAAGAACGTGTTTTTGGTCCAATACGTATATCTCTGTCTTACCCAAATTTAATAGAAGAATTTTGGTCATCCAATGTTTTTTTTATCTTTAGCACACTCTGATAACTTCATTTATAAGTTTAATCTGGTCTTCACTGTAAACCGAATAAGTTGGCAAAACTCAAAAATAAAACTGAGGCAATCATTTATCAAATGTTTAAGTTCAGAAAAGTACATCTGAAGTATCTGAACTTGCAGATTATTATTTTGTACTATTATTTTGTTATTACTTAAATAACTTGAAATATTTAAGTAATTTAATTCATAGATTTAAATTAAAATTATCAACTTAAATAGTGGAAACTTGGCTAGCTTTAATAGCTTTAGCTATAATTCAATACATGCTATCTTGCTAAATGGTACCACAATGCTTTGATAACATTAGCACAGCACTAGCTGAAGGAGTTTTGTGAACTAAAAAGAAAATGAAAGTTCTAAATACTCATAAAATATTTTTTGATTGAACTAATTTGTTTTAATTGAGTTGGCTCTACTCAAACAAATTATTTATTTTGGATGTTAGGGTTTACAGTGTGATGAAATATAAGTATCTTTAGCATGACAATGGAAACTAATGTTTTCTAATATTACTAAGGGGCAGAATGTATAAGTAAATTAACTATACAAATATAAATATACACAGTACATACAGTATAAACAGTACTATTTGAGTTGAAAAATATAAAAAAGTTAACAGAATCAATATTTTTCATATAATATTTTGACATTATTTATATGATTGGGTGTCTATATAAGAAACAATATAGGTGCCTTTTCAATTTTAGGATGGGGGTCCCTTGCACAAGGATGATTAAATGTAGGGATCCAAGGCATCTAAAATGTTGACAACTCCTGGTCTAATCTAAATCAAGATTAAATCAAGATCTAGGTTATAGATATATTTTTTTTCACGGCAGCTGAAACAAAGGATTTGACAATTTAGACAGTTAGCTCGTTACAAACGGCCGAAACAGCAACTCGTCCAAAGTGATCCGAGAGGCTAAAGAATGTTTCATCCCACAGGGTCCATAAGTGATAAGAGCCGTAAAGCTACCGCAACACCATTAGCCAGTCTGGAAACGAATCCCTGTCTGTTTGAACCAATTATATTTGCCTGGATCAATCAGACCGTTGCTTTGTTTTGGCAGATACAAATGGTGGTTTTCTTGGGTAAAGGAGAGAAAGTGATTGTGTGTGCACGCGCACGTACGTGTGCGCTGTGTGTCTCCCCCAGGCCATGGCTTCTGCTCGTGTGGCCGCTGTATCTGCAGTGATGGATGGTTTGGGAAGCACTGCCAGTTCCCCCGCAGCTGTGACATGACGGACGAGCAGAGCAAGAGCCTGTGCGAGACAGCCGACGGCATCATGTGCTCTGGAAAAGGTAGGAGGGACGATGCTTCGAGCGCCACCTTAAATAATCTCTTAAAAAATGAAAGTGGGTTCTCTCATTTGTTTGTCGGGGACCAAACTGAACTATTAAATCGATTTCCCACATATGTTTCTCTAATGAGGTGGATAGCAAACACAACTATTTCCACCAATCAATTGTTTTTGGGGAGGGTTTGTGTCACATCGAGTTGATAAAGACGGACATTATTGCTGAGAGAGAGGGAATGAGATTGCATCTCCATAAGAGACGTAAAAGACATTCATTTTTAAGGACAATATCACCAAAAGAGAAAAAAAACTGACTAAAACAATAAGCTGCTATGTAAAATGAACATTCTGAAAATGTATTGAAACTAAAATCTCCTACAATTGTAAAAAAGCTCACCATGTCTGGAGCATGTGCGCAAGCCGCAAGCATGGTTCCCACCTTCTATTTAAAGGTAAAGATATACAATCTATTATTTTAGCTTTTCTGTAAAGTCAAGTTGAAACTGGGAAACATGTTTGCTGACTGTCTGACAGAAGTTTTACATTTATTTGCTCTTCCAACCTGAAAACTTGCTCTCGAAAACCACACACACGACACTGAAAGCAATGCTTTAAGTTTTACTCTTTAATAAGAGGCCAATTTCAGTGTCTGTATGTGACCTGTCAGAATCCTGGGGAAAAACAATATTATAAATAAATACACTTTTTTACATGACAAATAGGAGTATTTATCTCCTCTCTCTAAGCATGTGAAGTGACACACTAATACGCTTTTTGTTGGAGCCAATGACAGAGCACTTTGTTTGCTGGTGCTTGCCTGAAAATAAGAATTTCCTCGAAGATCTCTTCTCAAATTAATGCTTGGCAATCAGCAGGAGAGTTGTTCTGCTTGTCATAATAACATCAGCATAATTAAGAATGAAACACTGGAAGAATTAAATGGGATCCATGGGTATAGGTGATTATGTGGGCTGCTTGTTGTTCCTCCCAGTAGAATGATACTGTGGTAGATGACAAGGGATGTACTGTCTGGTGAGCTGTCTGCTCTTTGATTGAAAAGACTGATGGTAAACTACATGCATGGAATGTTTTTTTTCCAGCTTTCTAACTTTTACTGTATCATGTCTGTAAGGCACAGAAACAGCTGTTACAGACAGACCATGTGCAGTTCCCTGGATCCTACGTGTAATATGAGAATCCCAATTTGTGCAGTCATGTAGACTAACATCTAGAAACCAACAATACTTAGGCGTATGATGCGTTGGGGAAATGCAACCCTGGTTAGTCTGTACAAATTAAAGACAGCAAATGCAATGCCCACACAATTAATGAAATTAAATGAGCACTCACTTGACTAAATATTCATTTAAAAAGAGAGATAACATACTAGGGATGCATATTTCCACCATAACTGTTATAATTTAATGTCAAATTTTTTTTTAATGATCTGATACTAGATATTTAATATTTTCCCCTATTGTAAGAGTAAAAAAAATCATCTAGCACCAATTTAAAGGAACTGTGACAGATTATGTGCGAGTCACTGTGCCCATGTAAAGATATCAAGTAAATGTCTTTAAATATGATTTTTTTTAATGCACTGCAAAATTCTACATGCAAATTTGATAATTTTTCACAAATCAAATGTATAATATACAGGGTTAATATACATTTATAATATACATTTTTACCAATACATTTCCATGACTTTTTAATTACTTTTGAGGTAAACCCTAGTTAAAAAACCTATACCAAAATGTATTTTAAAATAAATTTCATACTACAAAGCTATTAACATATTTACTGACATATCAGTAGACTTACTGATATAAATATTATAATTCAACTTTATTTGGACGTTATTGCACAATGCACATTACTAACTATAAGCCTAAAATGTGTTTTAATATTAGTATGATCTCTGTATAATATCAGACTTTAAATGAAAGATATTAAAGTGTACCAAAGCATAACTGCAATAGTTCTACTTTAGCACAATCAAATATACTTAAGTATATCTTTAGTTGGAGCTCAGCACTATTTCTGGATAACTGATGTGATTAAATACAAAATGAGTTGTTCCAATTTAGAAGACTTTAATTATACCAATTTACCAAAAGTACAATTGTATGGTATTTATATTAATTACATAAAGATGGAAATGTATTTGTAATATACTTAACATAAAAATACATTTTTAAAAATAAATTTTGTTATATTTATTTTTCACTAGGGTAATATGCATGACTTTCATACTCATGATAATAATGTTCCATGAAAGTCTATGTATGCATGTAAAATAAGAATAAAAATTGAGTTTATCATAGCATATCTTAACTAAAATTAATGACTATTAATGCTATTCGTTTGCTTGCTATTCGTTTTAATAATACAATCTGTGACTGTGCCAGACATGACTTAATGCCCAGATAGTAAGTATTGTATTTGTTTAACCGACATAATTAAACTCAGGGCCTGAATTTTGTTTTAAGGGGAATTTGTTAACAGTACAAATAAGAACTAATAAATTAAATGCACTAGTACAAATAAATACAATAGAATAAAGTTACAAATTAAGTTTTTTTTCAGTAAAAAATAAATAAATAAAAATAATAATAACGGTAGTATTCAGGTACAGAAATACTACAGAAATTGAATAAACTGCAAATTAAAAACAAAACATTTTATTACACAAATGTTATTGGGTCAAGAGCAGATTTTTCGTTTTGTCTTTAGTTGTTAACATCATTAATAACTTTAAGAGCGAGTGCACTGATCCAATACACTGATACACATTTTCTCTCAGCTGTTTACATTCACTTAAGACATACCCGACTTAATTTACATGAACACTTGCCAAGGCAGGCATTTTGACATTGTTTTGTGTGTAATTGGCCTTTTAAAAATAACTCAATTTGGAACTAGTGAGTGAACTGTTTGCTGGGTGGATTTATGCGCTGCTTTGAATGTGACTGAGCACACAGAAAAAGTCTCGCAGAGAGAGCGCAAGTAGCCAGTGTTTAATAAGAGTTGCAAACTAATAACATTTTGTGATGAAAATGTTTAGGCAATGTTTTGGCCTAATTAGGCAAGTCACAATGTCAATTGTCTCAGAACGCGAGCGAAAATCTTGTATTTGTGAATCTTCCGAGGCTGTAAATTGTTATTTTTAAAATTCAATGACTTTTCCAGGTTTTTCATGACGGTGCAAACCCTGATATGACATTTATCTGTAATTGTCCAAAACTTGAAGATAATTATTGGCTTATCAGCATTTACATAAATTGTATTAATAGTGCACCTGTATTATCGACCAATGCAGATTATTTCCAAATGGCCACATATTGGCCAATTGACTGGCCTAGCTTGTATATTGGTCAGTTACTGACTCAGGAGGAGCATGAAATTGGACCTTGCAAACAACAGCTGTTTCACACATTTAGAAAAACAATTTACCCTATTTAAATTCCAATTAGGAACTGTATCACAGCTTTAAGTGTTTTATAATCACGTGAAATAGCAAAGGAGAATAAAGGAAGACTAATGGATCTCCAATCGTTGTGTGACTAAAGGCTAATTTGTTCTTGCAGGCTCTTGTCACTGTGGTCGCTGTATCTGCTCACCACGGGAGTGGTACATTTCAGGGGAATTCTGCGAGTGCGACGACAGGGAGTGCGACAAGCACGACGGACTGGTTTGCACAGGTATGTGTTCAAATGCAGCACCGCTCCTCCAAACACCCACTCGTAGGCTGACAGATCTCTTTGTGACGGATATTGAGGTTCTCTGATGTGGCTGCCGTTTGATTAGACAGCTCTATACGACTCTTAGGCTGAGCCGTCCAATCAGCGGGCTCCTGCTGTGTTGTTCTCGTCCTGCTTTTCAATAGGAAAGATGCTCCAAAGAGAGTCAAGGTTTTCATTTTAAGCCCTGAAGAGTTGACCAGTCAGTGGTAATAAAAAGCACAATAAATATTTATTATTACAATAGCTCGAGGGCTTGAGGATGCGTGGACAGCTGTTTTGAAACTGTTTACTCATTGGTCTAATGACTTCGTTATCAGTTGCCGTGTCATTCATCCAATTATACAGTTCCTCGCACAGAGATGCAAAATTCATTACAAAACAAGACGAAAAAACACAACTGACAAAAGGAATGCATAAATGCGTCTGTTAAATGTCACTGATTAGCATATTAACGATTAGGGCATGTGTCATCATTTCCATATTCATAAGGATTATTAAAACTTATTTTCTCATGTTGCTCAGGGAAAACCTCCTTTTCTCTATAGATGAAATGCAAATGCAAACAATCAGCCAATTCTTTCTCTTACCTCTGGTAACAGTAATGCACTCAGCCTTTATAATTATAATCATGCAAAAATGTGCCTGCCAGTTTCTAAATAATAATCTTCATGGCTTCTTCAGTAAGAGATTCTCATTACACCCACAATTGATGAGCGCTGTGGAAAATTCAGTGTATTAGGGAAAGCCAGGGCTTAATTTCATGCACGGCAGATATGAATTCCAACTGTTTGGATATCGATACAATATACAGCTCTCAAGCTTTCTTCTGAACGAAAGCTGGTGTCACACACAGCTTTTCTAATGGCATGTGTAAACAACCTCACTTCAGCCAATTTCAAAATAGCAGGTGACTTCACTGACCGAACCTAGCTATATGTACCGTAAATTATGTCATTTTTTCAAAACACTTTTTAAGTAGCTGTAGACACTCAATATAGATCAATATGGAGTTTGGAAACACTTATTATATACAAATGATACACTTGAATTAGCTCAGTAAGCTTCCACAGATGAGGATTTTTGGGTCGCCACATGGACTGAATTTGAACTGAATTGACAGGACCCCAGAGATAGTGGCTCCAAAACTTGCATTTGTACTTGGTTTCCCTTTGCACATTTTGCCAAGGGGGTGTGAAGAGAGAAAGCATGTCGAGACTTGGAGAGTGATGATCTAGGTTTCTCAGTTCTGTCTCTCCTCTCAACTTCTGTTCCAGGGAACGGCGTGTGCAACTGCGGAAATTGTGACTGCTGGGACGGCTGGACAGGAAACGCCTGTGAAATCTGGGTTGGAGAGGAGTATTAACCCCTGGTGGACACTTAAAGACTGATTCTGTTGTCAGTCAAGACAAGAAAATAGTCGCTACATCAAGGCCAAACGACGGAAAACCGATTAAAAAAAATCTGTGCAATATAACAAAATTCAAATTTTCTTTTAATTAAAGCAATGTGGTTTCAAATCCATTTATATGCACATAAAACAGGTGCGGGAGATAATAATATTTCTATAATCCTCTATAGTTTTCCATATAACTATATATATATGAAAAGTGTGTATAATAATGCTTACATATACTATTGACCGACACATAAGCACAAGTAAGGAGAGAATCCATGGGAACGGCCAACAGATAAATAAGAGCATTTTTTTATTCTTTAGGTTGCTGTTTTTCAGAGCGCTGCTTGTGTGCAAAGTTTTGACCCTATTTTGTAAACGGTAAGTTTCGTGTGACAAACCTCGCAAGTTGTAAACAGCTGATGCCAATAAATTTAACCTGCTCTGAGATGCCATGAGAATGAGGAAGCTTTTTTTGCAATCTGCATATGTAAACTATTAGTAATTTCAGTCTTATATAAATCAGAGAGACGTACCTAGAATTGTTGTCATTTTTTACTATTACTTCTATGGGAGCCGTGATATTTAGGGCCTGTATGACTAAAATTTCACTGTTCTTTCATTCAATGAAAATGTTGAAAAAAAGGTAAACAATATTGACATCATCATAAATGAAAACTAGGATAAGCATGATGAAATAAGTTCAATAATATATGTATTGCAGAGATATCACATAGAATTGGTTAGAGAGATTTCAGTACCTTTATATAAATATTTTATTCAATATGTTGTATCTGTGTATACAACAAACACAAACTGTACAGTGCAGACAAACTCTTTGCATATATGTATGTAAAATTAGCAGAACATACCAACAGTCCATGATACACATAGCCTACGACATGCAGTTCATATATGCCACCCTCTTCCCATGCAACAGATGAAGTAACTGTCAAATCAATGCTCAAAACCAATCAACAGACAATGGAGACCTTCCTTCACCACTGAAAATCAGAAATACGAAGAAAACACAGAAATGATCAATTGTTCAGCAATTGCTCCTCATTACGATTTAACGACGTCACGCACGACCTGAATGGAACGAAACGAACACGGACGTTTGAAAGAGGAATAAACAAATGAACATACTAACAAATGCACACATACTCACCAGTCACTTACAAAAATAAATTTAACCTTCGTAAAACCAGTTCACTGGTCTGCAGGGCAGCTGTAGCCCAGCATGTAGAGCTCATAGGAGTGAGTGATTTGTTTCGTGTGGAAGTGGGACGGCCAGCCTCGAACTGATTTCAAATATGAAGCTACTTTTCCTGTACAGTACTGCATCTCATTCTAGCATTAAATTCAGCTTTGTACAGACAAATATCTATCAAGTCTAACTAATGTGCTTGAACATCTCCTAATATGAAACTAGCTCAAAATCCCAGTAAATGAAAATATAGGTCTTCAAATGAAGTGTAGAATATATTTGTATTTAGCAGCATAGCCTCTGTCTACTTCATAACATTCTAAACGGTATTCATCATTCAAACTATGAAAACTGTTACAGCAAGACAGGCTTCGTCAACTTGGCTGATAATTGACTAATCGTTAAAATCCTAAGTAGATGTGAGTAATGACTATTTCAAACGCAAAGTGCAATGGTCTCAATCCAGAGTATGAGAGAGCCTTATATAATCATGCCCATTCAGTGTAGCCCTACACCTCAAACTAGCTTTAGACACTTCTAGCTGTCCCATACTTTGGTCCTTAAGAAAACGCATGCAGGTGATTAGTAATAGGTACCCCGGCCTTGTACTAAATGAACAATTGAAGTAAAGGACATCACTGGGAATCTCTTCAAATTTGAATCGAGATGATTAAAAAGTAGAGACAATTGTTCTTTGTGATGAACTCTAGTCACAGTGAGGACAAAAACTGAAGAGGACCACCGTCCTCTGAGTAATTGAAATTGTTCGGCTGGATTCTCGTGTTGTTTACGGACTTTGGTAACAATCGACTTTTGTGTGTTTGTGAATTAAGTTGCTACTGAATCTGTGTTGTGTGTGTGTGTGTGAGTCTGGGGCATGAGGCACCTTTAACCCAGCACAGACTGGGTACATGTTTTTGCATGCTGGGTTAGAGGTCATCACAGGCACATGATGAGCAGTACTGGACTCTGCATGCTGAGCTAGGAAAAACCCTCTCATTTCAGAATCATAATATCTGGTAGTTAAAAATCTATTTATTTACTTATTCTCTCTCTGTTTTTTTTTTGTTTGTTTGTTTATTAGCTTTTTTATTTTTTATTGTATTTGTATACAGTGAAAACATCGTTATAGAAGCGATTTCTTGCACTGCGTCAGCGTTGCAAGAACAAAATGTAATACTAACCTTGCCCATGCCTTTGCTGAACAAAATCGGTGTGCAGCCAATAGTAATGGTGCCTACTTACATTGAGCCGTTTTACCGCACAAGTCTGAAGTAGACTGTATTTTTCTACGGCTGCCACTCCCACCGTCACATTTAATGTGCTCGCCAGAACTAGCCCATAGTTCAGAGAAGTCGGCATGTCAAAGAGGGGCCTTGACCAGAGGCCTACAAGGCCTATAGATATTCCTAGAGCCCACGCTCTAAATTAAGAGCAAAGAAAAGTGGAAATTCACCTAGTTACTGGGGTTGAAACCGGTCTGCACCATACTAGATAGTGATATGTACTCTATACACCTTCTCCAGCACACGCCAACTCCTTGTGTTTGACTGCAGCGGGCGTGACTAACGCTCTCGCTGACATTTGCTGTCGAAGTATACTTGTGTCCCTTTTTAGACATTACGATAATGAGAAGACATGAGCGCTGAACCTTGGATAATGAGTTTGATTCTGTTTTGGAGGCTCCGTCCACTTGATCAACGTCTCTTGACTATTAGTCGTGAAAGGACTTTAAGGATTGGTTTATGGAAACCCATCATCGCGTTTGAATAACTGCACACTAGAACGCATCGCACACTGCCCCTACAACAAATTACGCAAGTAACCGACAAGAGGGAAAGATTTGGTAATTCGAGCTTTGAGTGGGGGACACCTAGAAAGAAAGAGACACAGGAGCATACTTGATTAAAAAAAAACATTTGTGGACTGTAGTCCATATATGTATATCTTTACAGTATTACCCCAGAGTGTGGCTGGTGTTACTGCGTATATAGAAAATAGATCTGAAATGTACGGTCTCTGCTGCGCCAGGGTTCAAGAGAGGGGTTATAACGGGTGACTGTTAGCAGGCAAAAGAACCGCCACACAAGCGCCTGCGGTACACAATTTCATTCTCGTGGATTGTCTCGATTACAGAAAAAACATCGGCTTTATTGTATGTCAAAAGGCATTCCATATCAGTTAGGGCATTCCATGGTGAAAGTTTAGCTGGTTTATCCAGTTGCATCCTCCTACGTGCACAGCTGACCACTCTTCCGGAGCCAGTCCATCGTCCAATTAGATTGGAGCAGTCAGAGGAGTGAAGTGGGGTGGAGGGAATGAGGAGGAGAGAGCAGAGGACGCCTGGATCTGATCCACAAACATGGAGAGTCTGACAAAAGGAGCACGGCTCTCCGGGGTTGAGCATGGTCGAGCTGGGATCTGGCTATGTGGTGGGCTTGGTTTCCTTGCTGACAGGTTTGCCTCCGTTCATGACGGCCGGCTCTGTGCTTTTACTGGGAGGCACGGCAGGTTTGGGCACTGTCTCCCCCACGTCATGCAATGATGGCTCTCGGTACATCGCGACTGCAAAAGACATCAGAGAAGGCAAGAGTCAGCCAGCTAACCACAGCCGCCCCATCTGTCTCTCTTATTGGAAAGGGTTTTTGGGGCAGGCCGGGAATATGACTGAAATCTGCAAATAATTGTGTGTGGAAAAGTTTCTCCCAACTCGTTTTCATTTTGAAACCTGAAACTTGGCTAAAAAGACAACATTCATTAGGGCAACTCTGACAGGACATGTGCGAGTTTGTCAAATTGCGGGCAAGCTGTCTGCAGGGCTGCATCCTATCCTTAGTTGTGATGAGAAGACGGTCTGATCTCTTAGGATGCATTTGACTAGGTTCACTGCTTCATGTCAGTTCAAACTTACTGTATTCTTAGTCTTAGCAGTGCCGCTACACTATAGGGTTGCTGGCTGGTGTTTTGGTATTAGCAGAAAAAATCATGAACACACAACAAGACGAGAGGTTGGTTTAAAATGTGAGCATCTGTACATGGTAATAAAGCATCGCACAGACAGAAACGGGCCACACATCATTGCATATTACACCTCAAACCGTACATAAAGCATCAATCTCACGCTTGCCTGACACATTTTACAGTGTGGCCATAAAGGAGCTGTAAGGAATATTGGGTAGGACAGGTTGTCCATCATAATGGAGTGAATGTGGGTCTTGGATATGTGGTGCTGTGAAATAATGTTTATTGAGTAATAAATCATTATGTAATCAGATAATGGGAATATAACGCTAAATGTGTCTGGTCGAACCCATGGTGAGGAGCTCGTTGCCAAGATAATGATGATCCTCATGATCCTCCTTGTCCCTAAATCTGAAATTCGTCAGTTTCTGTGACCTGTGCTTGCTCTGTACAGATGCTTTTCTAACACACATTTTAATATTTTAACTTTACAAAAAAAGGGACAGTGTTAAGGAATAATACATTTTGATTAATACATTTGATTCATTTCAGTTATCGTTTCACTATTGTGCAAAATATAACACATGCCATCTAAAATAATTTTTATGCTACTTTTATGGTAATTTTCCATCTTTTTTGGATTTACATTAATGTAAAAGAGCAATCTAGACATCCAATTGTCCAATCCAATGTTTATCAAAATTCATACATTCATCATTATGGTTTTCACCCACAATTTTACTCAGAACACAACTAACAACGCTGACAAGAGCTCTTTTGCTGATTACAGTGTTTCTCAACTTATTTGATACATTTCTAATGTCAGTGCTTTTAAAAGTTAGTTCTATTTAATTCAGCAAAATATAAATATATTTATTTTATTCTTATTCTTATATTTATTGTTTTTATTTTTAATTGTTTATTTTCACTGCATAATAAGTGCTGCATCGTTTTCAGTTAACACTTCAAATGATACAAAATCAAATGATATCAAAATGATCATGTTTTCTATTGACTGCAGAACATTTCCAGGTTATTAGTTTAATCATAATGATATTTATTTTAGTGCTGGGGAAAATTAATTGTGATCAATCGCATCCAAAAGTTTATTGTCTTTAATTATTATGTGTGTGTGTGTGTGTGTGCGTGTGCGTGTGCGTGTGTGTGTGTGTGTGTGTGTGTGTGTGTATAGAGCTCTGGAGAAAAAAATTAAGAGACCACTTTACATTAAGAAATCAATGTAAAAAATTTTTTTTGTTTTTTTTCCCCTTACACAAATTTCTTTACATACATTTATTTTAATATTTTATGCTTTTCTATATGGTGCATATTGCAAACAAATGTACAAACAAATTTTTTTGCCACTAAATATAGATTAATCAAGCCTCTCATTTGTGTTCACACCTGGCATGCATGTTATATGGCCCATGAGAGCACGGCACAGATGGTGATGTTGGGTCTTCCCTTGGTTTTTTTGAGATTGTCAATGCAGATCTGCTCACATTAGCCTGAACTCTTGTCTGGCCTCTATCAAGAGACCATGATTCACTGTCAGTTAGACTTGCTCTCATTTCATTTGTGACTGTCCCTTTACCTCTTCTTACTTCGTCTCCTCTTGTTCTTTCCTGAAGTCTTTCAATGTCCTCTCCTCTTCTACATGCACTCCTGTTTCTCTTCCATCATCTGTCCTCCTCCTCCACTCTTACTCTCTCACCTTTATTTTCTTCCTATTCTCTCTTACAATATTCTACCTCCTCCATCTCTGTAGTTGTTTTTATTAAATGTTTTGAAATCCTGAACCTTAGACCGGAGATTTTGTGATTTTTTTTTTTTAAAATAATATATGTTGTCATTTGTAATAACGCAATGAAAATGGAAGTGTTTTTGGAAAGGGTAATTTATTTTGAAAACCTTGACCTAAGTTTGAAGAAATGTGTTAAACCAGTTGAGAAAAACTTTAAAAAGGCATCAAGCAAAAGCATATCTCTCAGGGACTCCTGCTGTTCATTACTATTCTACTAGTGTCATAGTGACCTGGATGTTAACCGTTCTCTAGAGGTTTTCCGAGCATGCTTTACCTTCTAATGGCTTGGGCAGGAAGTGAGCAGCTGGTTTAGTTTTCTTCACCCGGTTCCCCTTCATGGCCTGGCCATCTTTATTCAAGCCAAGGAACCATGCTCTCCCCGACTCCTGCTGCCTATACAGCATGGATGAGTAGATCACATAGTAGTTTTCAAACACAGACTCTTTAAACTTGCATTCCGGCGTAAACAGTTCCTGCAAGAAAGAGAGACGAAAGAGAACAGTCACACAAGTGCTGTGGGAAATAGATGTATATTATACATCTCTACACAACCCTCCCGCACTTCCATCACAAACCCCTAAGAGTTTGCAAACACAGGGTTGGGAAGCAACCCTAATTTATTTCATTCAGATTTAAAACACATTAAAATCCTTATTAAATTAAGCAGTGAGGGCCATTTTAACAACAGCTATACGACATATATTTCAAAAGATTGTACTTCTGTCCCTTACATCCCTTACATTCTTTCATTAAATATGACACCCACTCTGAATAGCATCAATATGTTAATATAGACAATTGAAAAGACACTGAATCAGTTTGTTGAGTTTTGGTCTGTTTAATTAACAAAAAAGAAATAGCGAACTTGGTATCAGAATGCAGAGTTCCCAGCATAACATTCAAATTCCTGTACATTTCTATATTACTCTGTATGCATGTGAAATGCCTAAGGTCTAATCTGTAGGCAGACACTGCAGGTCTGTCTGCTGATAGCTGAATGAGCATACAGACAAAATAATTGGCCCCAAGACAAAATGTGATATTCGCTCATGACAAATTAATCTGTACTTTCACCTTCACTCCAGGTGCCATGCTCAGCCATGCTAAGTCTATTATTTTCTTCAAATATCCATATCCAATTGCACAATCCACACTCTAACAAGGGCATTCCAACCTCTTCATTGCCATCTTTTCACTACAACTGATTTCAAACCTCAAAGCATTTTAAAAAAGTAAAAAGTAAATTGTGGGCATACTGTACTATCACACTTCGTTTGGCTCAACACTTTTTTATTTTGCAGCACAGTTGGGATGCCAGATTGTGAATCTAGCAGAAGCAGTAAACATTATCTGTAGATATTGAATCTAAAAATTATTTCTCAAAACGAGAATGATCTCTTTCTAAGGAATCAAAAGCTACGAATGTGCTTACATTTTTAAATTTTTCGAAACATCTCATGATTTATCCAGAATATAAAACTCCAATTAGAGGCTATAAAAACAGCACAGCTGTCACACAGTGTTGTGATGTGAAGGTCTTGAAGCTGTAATTCAGTAATGTGGCTCTGAAAATTTCAACAGTGAATCAGTTCAATCAAACTATTTGTTTTGAAACAAGATGTGAGAACTGGTCTTGTTGTACATTTCATCTTCTGCGTGATTTACACTGAGCGCCATAGCATTATCATTAAAGTAATTAAAGAAGGCATTATAATAACTAATTATTAAGCACAGACATACAGTATATATATATTATATATTTTAGGGCTGGGACTCAATTACAAAAATTAATCTAATTAATTAGAGGCTTTGTAATTAATTAATTGAAATTAATCACATTTTAATTGCATATAAATATTTGACCTGAGAACAATGAGAAGTAATTTTTCACATGGATTTTTAGTATACCATTAATGACTGAATACATAAGCTTAATCAACAAAATATCTACGTGCAGACCAGCGCAATGTTTGCCACTAAGTGTAGCAAAAGCATATTAGTGATATTTGAGGCTCAATGTGCTGCGGTGATACGCAAATTCCTTGTTGTATAGCTTGAACACAACCATGCTCTTGTCGACGCTTCCATCCTTTCATTTTTTTAAAACAAAATTTCCCATCCACGGGGCCAAGCAAAGCGGTCTCATCAGCTTCTTCGTTCATGTTCACTAGGGTTTGTTGTTGCCGTGACTCGTAAGCGTTAGTTGGTGTTCCAGTATAATCGGTCCGTCGAAACTCAATTTGAAATGATTCAAGCTTTGTGACATGGTGCATTATCCTGCTGAAAGTAGCCATCAGAGGATGGGTACATGGTGGTCATAAAGGGATGAACATAAATGCTGTGGCATTTAAATAATGCACAATTGGGACTAAGCGGCCTAAAGTGTGTCATGAAAACATCCTACACACCATTACACCACCACCTCCAGCCTGTACAGTTGTAACAAGCCATGATGGATCCATGTTCTCATTCTGTTTACGCCAAATTCTGTCCAATTTTGACCAGGCATTGTAGCCTCTTTTTCCTATTTGTAGTGGAGATGAGTGGTACCCGGTGGGGTCTTCTGCTGTTGTAGCCCATCCGCCTCAAGGTTGTGCGTGTTGTGGCTTCACAAATGCTTTGCTGCATACCTCAGTCGTAATAAGTGGTTATTTCAGTCAAAGTTGCTCTTCTATCAGCTTGAATCAGTCGGTCCATTCTCCTCTGACCTCTAGCATCAACAAAGCATTTTCACCCACAGGACTGCCGTATACTGGATGTTTTTCCCTTTTCACACCATTCTTTGTAAACCCTAGAAATGGTTGTGTGTGAAAATACCAGTAATTGAGCAGATTGTGAAATACAACCATGCCACGCTCAAATTTCAGTTTGGAGTTCAGGAGATTGTCTTGACCAGGACCACACCCCTAAATGCATTGAAGCAACTGCCATGTGATTGGTTGATTAGATAATTGCATTAATGAGAAATTGTACAAGTGTTCCTAATAATCCTTTAGGTGAGTGTATATATAGTTGCAAGAAAGAGTATGTGAACCTCTTGGAGGATCTATGAAAATGTGAATAATTTTAACAAAATAAAAGAGATCATACAAAATGCATTATTTTTTTTATTTATTTAGAGCTGTCCTGAATATATTTAACATTTTACATTTGCCCTGAGCAGTTAAACCACCCAATGGCTCTTATTGCATTTAACCCTGGCTCTTATTGCATCGTGTTTTACTTCTGGAGCATCCGTGAATGTTTGAACCTTTTTTTAATAGTGTTTGAGTCCTTCAGTTGTGCTCAGTGTGAAAAAAATGGATCTCTAAATCATTGCTGGAGAGGGTTCAAATATACAAAAGGATATGCTGGAAAACTGAAGAATTTGCAGGACCTGGAGGATTTTTTTTCTGAAGAACATTGGGCAGTTTAACTGCTCAGGACAAACAAGCAACTCATGAACAGCCAACACAAAATAAAAAAAAAAAACATCGTAGATCATCCAGGGAATGACACAGTATTGAGAATGAATGGTTCATAAACTTGAACCGGGTCATTTTAATTAATTCAGCATTTATTTATTTTTTGTACTATATGTAAATATCTTTTATGTAAAAGAGCTTATTCAGGACAGCACTAAATAAAACATAATATGCATTCTGTATGATCTCTCTTATTTAGTTAATGAATTAATGATTCACATTTTCATTAATTCTGCTATTTTTTCTACATTTTTACATGATTTTTTACATTTAATTACCCCCCAGCAGATTTTGATATCATTAAAATGAATCATTAAAATATTGCTGTGTAGGGTCGTCTTCAAAATGACTTTATTTAGCCAGTGAAAGCCATTCATCTCCTCTGTATGACCCATTATTTGGTGCCATCTGTAAACACTGTGTATGTTGCATTACTCTGCAAATTATTGCATTGATTAAAGCTTCCAGGCTTGCTCTGTCGATTCAATAACTTCACCACTTCAATAATCCTAGAAGCACTTCTCTCTATTGGTAAATAGCACCAAAACTATCATTTGTAAATCTACAAGTTCCATGAACACCCATCAATAAACTGCACATTAAAGACCTTACATCTGAATAAGAAAGCAGGATCTAAATGCAGAAATATGCATATCTTCTAAAAGTCTCTTCTAATTGGCAAGTGAGGCAGCTTTTACAGTAAAGCACTTCCGAAATACTTCCTTGTGAAAATAACACTTTATTATTCATCTCATATATTTTAAAAGGTCAGTTATTCATAAATAGCAGTCCCCATGATACATTATAATGAAAGTTAAACCTTTTTCCTAGTCATTTTTTAAAAGATACTAATAACATCATTAGAATTGGTCTTAAAAATATGATACAAAGGTGCAAGTATGTTCTGCTTAGTTTTTTTCACTGTGTTTCCTGTTTATTTGCCTGTGTTATGTGTCCCTAGTTAAGCCGGTTTACACTGCACGCACAAGCAGTGTGCTGGCAGCGCAGAAGCTGTGCGTATGTGGTGCTGCTTTCATTGCTTTCACACTGTCAGCGTTTGTCTTGTGTATTGGGATCTGTGTATTACTTGTGTATTGCAAATACAGATGAATTATCGTCCATTCTGTCACGTTTTCTGGTGTTGTCCTTCGACCCCTGTCAATCTCGTGCTTTGCGACCGTGTTCCCCTCTGTCCCTAACACATATGCATGTAACATGCTGTATATAGGTGGTATACATGATGAAAGTAACCTTTAAGTTAAGATATGCCTTACTTTTAATAATTTAAACAGGCTTCTGAAGTTTGGACAAAAACTTGTTTTTGTGTATTTTATAAAAAAAATTCACAGTGCTGGATGCCATATGGTGATTGTGAAACACAAAGAACACTTCACTAGATTTCACGGTGAAATTTGTTATTTGTTACAAAGTTAATCAGGTAAATTTTGATCAAGAACTATGCACTGTGGCTTTAATTTAGCGTTAGCAGCGCGGCAAAAATACGCTCCTGCGATGCGTGTGGTGTGAATGCTCTAATCTGTTAATATGAGCATCGAAAAAAAGATGCGCTGCTTACGGTCAGCTAACGCGGGCAGTGTGATACCGGCCTTACCCTGCGCCCCAATTCGCATACTATCCATACTAAATAGTATTTGAAAATAGAATTAGTATGTCCCAAATTGTAGTTTGCCGATACCCGGAGGGTTTACTATTTCCGGTCAGAATTCGAAGTGCGGATCGATGCAGATTGCGAGTTGGACGAGGATTCGATTAGAACTCCAAGCGCTGATAAAAAGTGTTAAAAAACTACAAACATGACGGATGTGCGAGTCAGACGGTTAAGCAGAGCGGTTTAGATTAAGGTTTGAGTGATCAATTATCAGTATTTAACCTGACAAAAAGATATTTATTCAGTTTGGCCATTAACTTTTAAATGCTTCATTATATTAAAAAAGCAAACACACAAGGAGAGTCTCTGCATTAAAGACCCATGGCAGATCAACGTGCGGCTACATTTCTCTCCCATACGGTAGGAAATTAAACTGAATGTGGAAGTTTTTAACTGTGACGAATCTTACAATGATTGACAGGGCAGTTAAACAGTGATGGGATGCACGTAACTAAGCGACAGAGTCCGTTAAAGATGACGAAGGAGTATGTCCCGAAGCTTACATACTTTTCTGCTACACACTCAAAAGTATGTACTTTTTTTTCACAAAATGAGTACAAACTTATAGGACGTAGTATAAGTAGGTGAATTGGGAAACAGCATTAGTTTACTTGTTTGTTAATTAATCCCATACCTGTTCATAGTTCTGTTTGCTCCTTGTCCGGTATTATTTTTATTGGAAGTAGTTGCATTTTATTGCGATTCTCCTAGGTGTTCATTATTAGATATAGACTAAATAAAGATTTTCTGTTTATTTCTAATGTTGTGTCATTGCAGCCACCCTTGTGTGACAGCTACATTTTTTGAGAACTATTGTTTGTTTTGCTTTTTTGCAGCTAAAAAAAAAGGCATTTCCACAGACCTCATTCCTGCCTGTTATTTCTCTGTGTTAAATTGTTTCTTGTCAAATCCAGAAAAGGTACTTGGTTGGAAAAGAAGTGGAGACAGGAACTAAGTGGCATGTTAGTCAGATGCAATTGCAGAACAAATGGGATGAAATTGCATTATGTAAGGGAGTTGAACTCGGATGTGTTTTGGAGGGCTCTCCTGCACCCTTGATTAAACACTAACAGCTGACTTCATTGACTGCATGCTAACCAAGGGCTTTAACACAAACCAGATCCTACCAACTGGTGATTTTCAATGAATCAATGCAATGAATGCATCAAACCTAGCCAAATATATATATATATATATATATATGCTTTTAGGGATATTGAAAGGTGAAAGTTCAATTGTTTGAGTCATTTTATAAGCCACTCTTATTGCACAAAAGATCTATGTCGAGTAGGCCTTCAAGTCAGGCTGAAAGAGTGTGTACAATGTGCTTCATTCAACAGAAATTACCAAAGAGAAGTATACAAATGTTTACTATAAGGGTAAAATAGTTAGCAATAGTGGACACTACAAAACGTTAATCATATCTGACAATTATAGCAAACTAATTTGCCAGTTAAGCCTTGCTCCCAACTTATCAAATGGAGCAAAATATTTATTTTCCTCATAGAACATGAATATATCACAATCAGTTTCTTAATATAACAATATAAACTTAATAATACATTAAACAATATAAATGTTTCGTTCATTTTGCCAAAACTAAGCATTTTTCTATTGACAAAAATGCAATGGTAATCTAAAGTAAATTTGCATAAGATAGAGTAGAATCGTCAAGACCAGAGAGAGAATTAGTCACTTCTTTACAATTCTCATAAGCTAAAAAAAGTAAAATATAAGTATTTGCAGTGATTATTTAAAAGACGTCTTTCAAATGTAATTTCATCTTAGCAATTTTGCAACTTTCCTTTTGAAATAGATTATTCTGATATAGAGAATGTACAAAGTCTCTGATTCATAGACTTGTCTTAAAGGGATACTTCACCGCTTTTTCATATTAAACTATGTTATTCCCTTAAAGGGATACTTCACCGCTTTTTTATATTAAACTATGTTTTTCCCTTAACTAATACAAGTTGATACATAACTCTCTCGTCTGAGTGCGTGCACTTAATCGCTCTGATGCGTGGTGACGATCTGATAGCATTTAGCTTAGCTCACTAAGCCCAGTTCACTCTGCGTAGTAAAAAGTCCCGGCTGAAACATCCTCCCTCACATCTCCCCCTCCCCCCTATTGACAGAAATGAGAAAGGGAGGGGGAGATGTGAGGGAGGATTTTCAGCCGGGACTTTTTACTGCGCCGAGTCGAAGTACTCTCAGAAGTGCTATTCCGCCATACATTATAGTTCTCCTTTTAATCCGCTTAGAAAAGCACCACGTTTTAGTTTATGTCATCATACTTGATCGTTCAGCTATTCGGGTAACTGTATTTAAATAGGGAAAACGTGGAGGAGTTTGGTCGTTTCTAACTGGATCTCTGTTTGGTTCCATAATGAATGAACTTTACTGTAAAAAAAAAGGCAAATTTTGAACTTTTGCAGTAGAATCGACTTGGATGTTTAAGTTATTTCAACTTAAATTATGTTAAACTGACTTTAAAAAATGAGTTACATCTTGTATAACTAATAAAAACAAGTTTAACATTGCTCAACTTATTTTGATGAGTTAAAACAATGTAAAAACATATGTTGTCATAACTTATTGAACATAAATTTTTTACAGTGTGGGCTTAGTGGGCTAAGCTAAATGCTATCAGAATGACACCACGGGTCAGAGCGATTAAGTGCACGCAGTGAGACGAGAGAGCTATGTATCAACTCGTTTAAGTTAAGGGAATAACAGTTTAATATGAAAAAGTGGTGAAGTATCCCTTTAAAACAAAGCCTTCCATTCTTTGATGTCACTCAGAAGTCTTAAGTATAATAAAATCTACACTAAACTGACACTAGACTGATTGAACTTAATAATGAAAGTAGTTAATGATTTTCTTTCTATTAAAAACTGGTCTAATATATAATATGCAGTCATTCACTTTTTTTGCATGCTTTAATAATGTGGACTCCAATTCAGATCAATTTGAAGTCTCTCTTTATCTGTTGTTTATTTTGATTCTTTATTCTCTCCACCCGTTGTGTTAATCTCAAGCAGACTTTAGACACACTGAAGCGATAATGACAGCTAATTGGTTTAAAAGGTTCCCATTGATAATGATTGGTTATTTTACATGGAAGGAGGCACATTTTAGGCAGGCCAGTGCACATAAAAATAACTTAATAATTCATCTTTATGCATTGTATACTGAATAATACACAAAATGAATTAATTAAAACGGTAATTACCGTTTTAGTGTAATATTTATTTAGAACACATTTCTGAGGAGGCTGATTCTCCATTGCTTGCTAAACTTGATTTGTGACAGCAAATGTCTCCCATGGGTTGCACAAAAAGAGCTGGCGGTCAATACAATGAAAGCTTTATTTAATTTTGCATCCTAGCCAACAAATTAGACAGGTGATACGTGCCACACGGTCTAACTTTGATCTCTGGCAGCAAACACTATGAGGAAGAGTCAATCCATGCTTTTAACCGCCTTCTGCCTGATGCTCTTTTCTTGACAGCTCTTCCATTTCACAGCCTGCTATTAAAACAGCACATACCTTTCTATCGTGTAACCATGGTAACGCTTGAAAGGCTCCTGCCTAGCAATTAAGTTTTTTTCCCCTTCTTTCCTTTTTATTTAGTTGAAGAGAGACATCAGTATTTTAGTATTCAAATATGCATTTACATGGAATCTTTTGTTCATGTCTTCAAGAGTAACTGTGTGAAACAATGCATCGTGAAAGAATTGATTATCTCAGTTGGAGCATGTTGAGAACTTAATTACTATCAAGTAATTAGAAGCCTGTAAGTAAAAACTTAAATATATATATCCTTTGGCATTTCACCAGGCTATCACTGATCTCCTGCGAATGTGCAAATGCTCCTTATATTAAATATTTCAATATTCCAATGAAACCAATGAAACGACGAAAGGTGTAGAAAAAGCTGTCTGAAGCCCATCTACTGCACCTGTCTTTCACCCCTTACATTCATTCTGCATTGAATGTGTGGCAGTAATTGACCTTGGCCAGTGCCGGAAAGGGCAGTTTACTTTAGACACAGATAATCAACCCCATCCCTCTCTGAGAGCAGACAGGGGGAGGGGGGGAAGAGAGGAAATGTGCGAAGGAGTGAAAATACAGAAATGAGAGAAGGGAGTCTGGGCTGAACCAGGAATACAAAAAAATAGACAGGGGGAGACAGAGCACGAGAAAGCGAGCAAGACATCCAAAAACGTGCCAGGCTGGGCTCCCTCGTGCTGGCCTGCCAAACCATTTCTCACTAACAGAGAATAATTGAAAATGTTTTAAGGTAAACGTTTAAATCAAGTCTAATAATCTTGAAGAGACCGAGCTTCCCTCACGTCGCTCTTCATGTCGAAACATCAAAAGAGTACCATATAATGTGAGCCTCGCTGAATTTCTTCAACCAGCCAAACATAACAGAAAGGATGCTGTTAAATATGGATGGTACATAAATATGTATTGTATCGGCAGCCTCTGATGTGCCTCTTTTGACTCAACATGACGAATGATAGGATGGGGCGCAAGAGGCTTGTTGAAGGTTTTGTGCACATGTAATCTGTCTAAAAGGCAGTCCGAACAAAAGAAGGCATATCAGAGAGACAGAAGAAGAGAAAACAGAGTTTGTTCCTGTTAAAACTGGAGATGAGGGCGGAGCCTCAAGCACAGTGCATAATGTGTTGCGGTTCACTCTCTTCGGGTAGCAGACATATGCGTTCACACCATTAATTTCTGCCTTAATAATATTCATATTTGCATATTATTCTACTTTTGCAAGCTTTGATATCTTTGGCATGATATCAAGCCTGTGGAAGCATACAAAATGCTCATACAAAAAGTCATCCAGTGACTTACACTGCTGAACATGCCATAGATTACCAATTCAAACACATATTTTTTAAAGTGCTACTATTAATCCTTCCTCACTGTCATTCATCTCTTTGTTGATTATAGAGTGATTTTTTTCCATGATGAATAGCTAAAAGCCCATTGCCTTTTGAAGAGCAGTCTAACCGCGAGCACTTAAAACTATCCGTTCAGTCTCCCTGAAGAGAGTGACCTTTCGGCTGTGTGGTAGATTTTTAACACCAGCTCTATGAAAGGCAATGTCCCAACATTCTGAGTGCACTTTAAGTGTCTCTCCTTCAGCTCTTGTGTGTTTACTTAGAAACTGGGGAAAGAATAAATATCCTGTGAAGCCCCACAGCAAATTCTGTACTGTAGGTCTTAAATCTTGAATCAAGCCTCATCTCTATGCATACCAGATGAGATGATCATAAATCTAAAATCAACTAAAGTATAGGTAAAAACAAATTATTTCCCTGTTGAGGATATCTCAGTGACTGCAGTATTTATGCTGCACTTGTCTGAGGGATGCATCATGCATAAAGCTCTCAAGACCGAGAGACACTCGGATTGAATGGCTGGTTGTGGTCCAGTTCACACTGGCACAGGCTGGAACTGAGGAGGACACCCTTACTGTAGCAGGGTCATTCTCTAAAAACAGTGCCATTTGAGTACTATGTGTGTTCCTGTGACTTACTACTGAAATATTTAGAATAATGTTTAGGATAATATTTAGACAACCGGATAATGTACTTATTTGCCATATTTACACTGTTTAATGATTGAGAATAAGAATGCTTTTCATTAGAATATCAGCCAATTTGCATGTCCCCGTTTATCAGCATACATTTTTTTTTTTTACTTGTTGGCCTACTATACGGGGCATTCAAATGATTAAAAGTTGTTGCAAATAAATGAAATATTAAATAAATGTCAAGAAGAAAGGACATCTTAAATGTTTTTTTTTTATTTTTTTTTTTTTTTTATTAATCTTACCGAGCCCAAAGTTCTAAATGGTAGATGGTTTTGTCATAAATGTACAAAACTAGAGACTTTTAATCTAATAAATAAATAAATAAAAATGTGTTGATCAATAAACTTATTTGGGGACACACATTTCCCTGTGGTGGTCACATAATGTCCATATAGCGTTTACGGTCCTGGTACATTGAGTCTGAGGTGGGAACATATTATTTTCCTAAAGTTCGACAGTAACCTTTTTAAATGATAAAAAAAAAAAAAAAATGGCACAGTTACCCGTGAATGACCCAGTCGCGAGGAACTCCACACAGTGCTCGACCTTGAGGGAGATCTCAGTGGATAAACTTCCTGTGAGCCAGCACTGGCCACCAAAGAGCTGTTGATCTTTAAATTGAGGCCAGTCTGGTCTTAAAGGAGTAATCCAGCAGTCATTATTGACTAGCCAGGAGATGTGAGGTCTCTCTAACAAGCTGACAGACTGCAGAAAGGCAGTACTTGGGGCTGTGGCAGTCACACGGCGCACAATTCCCTAGCTGTCAGCCTGACAGAGACGTAGATGACACACAGTCCAATGCCCTAAGAGAGAAACATGGATTTTGCCTTTAGGCTTTCAGCTGCATCATGGGATTGATTTGAAAAATGCATCAAATATCTGTATGGTAAACAACAGTATTTTGAAACCCTAAATATTATGTAGTGTGCAACCTGTCCTGCAACTTATTCTTGTCACGATTCTCTGAAAGAGGACTCAAATGCAGGAATGAGTGATCAGGGGTTTATTGACATAACAGATGATGAAGACAGGGAATGGTGAGGAGGAGCACACAGTCCAAACAGTGGCAGATAAGGAACACAATAGCAGGCAGAAAGAGCAACCACTATAACCAGCTCCAGTAGATTGTAGACTGGAGAGCAGAACTGTCAGAGCACAGCAAGACCAGAGGAAACCAGCGATGGCTAGGCAGGAATCCTAGGGCAATGCGGTCAGGTATCTCAGGAAACACACCAAACTGCTGCTAGACCAATAGAACAGGCTGCCAGGGAAGCTCTGCTTGCAGGACAGAAATTAGAGACACAGGAAACAAGGCAGGACCAAACAGCAGTACTCACATATAGCCTAACAGCACACGTAGGCACAACAAATAACGAACCAGCAACACATGAGGGAAAAAGCACACATTATAAAGGGAGCAGAGGACATGAGGAACAGGTGAACACACTCAGACAACCAAGGAGCAGGGAAGGGTGAGCACACTCAGATAAGGAACAGGTGAGCACACAATTAGTGAAACAAGGACTAAACAAGGGGGTGTGGTAACAGGAAACAAGGAGGTGGGACACAAGGAGCACAGGGCAAACACAAACTAAGACAGAGACATGTGTTCAAGCACAACACAAACAAAGACACACTAAACAGAGACAGAATAGACAGAGCTGTCAGAGGAGAACCCTGACAGTACCCCCCATCCAATGGACGCCTCCAGGCGTCCAAACCAGGCATCGAAATCCCCGATGACACCAACTGGGGGGGCAGGTGGGGCATAAACATTGAAGTCCCAAACTGGCCAGGGAACACAGAAGGAAAGGAGGGGCGGGTGGGAATAGAACCGGGCAAAATTTTACTGGCTGGATTGGGAGGTGCTGGCTTAGGGAAACCATAACCAGAAAACACAGAGGGTGGGAAGGGAGGGGTGGGAACTTGACTGGGGAGACCCTTCGATACAGGGAATGGCCTAACGGGTCTGGGTTTCCAACTGGGCTTGGTAGATTCAGAGGAAATGACAGAATATGTAAAGGCTCCTGAAACAGACTCTAGGACTTCAGGGACCGACACAGTCTTAGGGATTAAACCTTGATTGGGGAAGGACTTGGGAGTGAACTCAGGGGCCATGGCCAGACTGGCAGGAAGGGTGTGTGTCAGGGGAATGAGTTCAGGAGAGACATAGACGGCCTCAGGCACTGACACAGAACCGTGCCCTGTGGCTGCAGGGATAGCTACTGGACTTAACTCTGGGGTGCCCTTGGGGACTGCAGAGATGCCCTCAATGGCCTCAGGAACAGATCTTGGGCTTGACTCGGAAAGGTCAGTCTGGGCTGCACTGGTGTTCTCTGGGACAGACTTGGGAGCGCCCTCCTGGGCCGCACTGGCCGGCTCGGGGACTGACTCTGTAGCGGTCTCCTGGGCTTGACTGGCAGGCACTGGGGCGGCCTCCTCTGACACGGGCTCTAGAAGGCCTCCTCTGAAGCGGGCTCTGGGACGGCCACCTCTGAAGCGGGCTCTGGGACGGCCACCTCTGAAGCGGGCTCTGGGACGGCCACCTCTGAAGCGGGCTCTGGGACGGCCACCTCTGAAGCGGGCTCTGGGACGGCCACCTCTGAAGCGGGCTCTGGGACGGCCACCTCTGAAGCGGGCTCTGGGACGGCCACCTCTGAAGCGGGCTCTGGGACGGCCACCTCTGAAGCAGGGCTCTGGCACAGAAGGCGAAGCCCTCACTGGATTTGGAACAGGAGATGGAGCCGACACAGGACTACGCTTAGGGGCTGGAGCCTCTTGATTCAGGCCCTCCTGGAAAAATGGGCTAGGGACCCCTAGAAGGGCATCTGACCTGCCAATATAGGCCCTCCTCTTCCTCCACCTGCGAGGGCATGACAATTTGTACTCGACTTCGGGCTCGGGGACTGCGCTCTCGGCAGCGGGCTCGGGGACTGCGCTCTCGGCAGCGGGCTCGGGGACTGCGCTCTCGGCAGCGGGCTCGGGGACTGCGCTCTCGGCAGCGGGCTCGGGGACTGCGCTCTCGGCAGCGGGCTCGGGGACTGCGCTCTCGGCAGCGGGCTCGGGGACTGCGCTCTCGGCAGCGGGCTCGGGGACTGCGCTCTCGGCAGCGGGCTCGGGGACTGCGCTCTCGGCAGCGGGCTCGGGGACTGCGCTCTCGGCAGCGGGCTCGGGGACTGCGCTCTCGGCAGCGGGCTCGGGGACTGCGCTCTCGGCAGCGGGCTCGGGGACTGCGCTCTCGGCAGCGGGCTCGGGGACTGCGCTCTCGGCAGCGGGCTCGGGGACTGCGCTCTCGGCAGCGGGCTCGGGGACTGCGCTCTCCGGAAAATTTAACTCTGTAGCCAGGACAGGCTTGACCAAAACTTGTGTGGCCTTGATAAGACCTGCAAGACATTTAGAGAAAGCCTCAGCAGCACTGTCAATGGGCAGCTTGGGGACGGCCTCTGTGAATATTACAGGAATGGCAGAAATGGTCTCTGAGGGCATGACCTGACTGGTAACTGGCTTAAAATCTTTCACAGGACTTGATACCGCTGGAGCTAGAGAATGGAGAATAGTAGGCTGCTTTGCACAGGCCTTCTTCTTCTTACGCTTTCGTCGGGTTGACCCTGTGTGCTTGACTGCCTCTGTAGTATCTGCAGCCAACTCGGCCAACCCAGGCAGGATAGCGGTGACCTTCATCGACTCAGTAACTGAAACAGGCCTGGCAGACTCTGAAGTAAAAGGAACAGATCTAATTGACTCAGGGACAACACTTGACTTGCCTGACTCAGGAATAATCTTGGCAGACACCGGAAAACCAGAGGTTGATTTGGGAGACTCTGAAGTGGCTGGAACGGCCATAATTGTCTGAGGCGCAAGTGCGGTTGACTTGATTGGTTCTTGAATAACAGAGGTAGACAGGTCTGGTTCAAGAATGGCAGAACGTGACTTGGACTTAGTGACTGCAACTAACCTGGTTGCCTGGGAGAAGATAGCAGTTGGCTTGATTGGCTCTGGGGTAGCCAAAGCAGTCTCAGATGACTCCGTGGTAGGGGTGATGGACTGGACCACCTTTCTCTCTCTGGACCTTAGTCTCTTGGTAGAGGCCAGGAGAGGATCATGAACATGACGTGACAGCCGGAGAAGAGTGGAGAGTTTCCTGCAAGTAGATTCAGATGGAATTGGCATACCTCCATGACAGCGAAGACAAAGGTACCGGGAGAAACCCCAGAAATCTAGACTCCTGAGAGAATCCATCTCCCATGCAGGCAGGGGGTCATCTAAGCAGGTGTTAAATATGTCCTTGAGCGCAGCATCATTATAATCTAGCCCCACAGCCATGGTCCAGAAAAACTGGGCAAAACCCCCTATACCCAAGCCCTCCTGGCGAAGAGCAGACAGGCATCGATGGCGGGCCACTCTCTCCCGGAGGTTAGCAGGTGGCAGGATTCTGATACTCATTCTGCTGAGTCCAATGCTGGCTGGTTCGTTCTGTCACGATTCTCTGAAAGAGGACTCAAATGCAGGAATGAGTGATCAGGGGTTTATTGACATAACAGATGATGAAGACAGGGAATGGTGAGGAGGAGCACACAGTCCAAACAGTGGCAGATAAGGAACACAATAGCAGGCAGAAAGAGCAACCACTATAACCAGCTCCAGTAGATTGTAGACTGGAGAGCAGAACTGTCAGAGCACAGCAAGACCAGAGGAAACCAGCGATGGCTAGGCAGGAATCCTAGGGCAATGCGGTCAGGTATCTCAGGAAACACACCAAACTGCTGCTAGACCAATAGAACAGGCTGCCAGGGAAGCTCTGCTTGCAGGACAGAAATTAGAGACACAGGAAACAAGGCAGGACCAAACAGCAGTACTCACATACACTGCATGAAAAGTGGGATTTTCGTCAGTAAGCGGCACTGTAGATTGTCGTGGAAGATCAGGTTTACGACTGTACACGGCAGTTTGCAGGCGACACCGAAAACTGCCGTGAATTGTCAGAAATTGACGTGGGCCTTGCTTGGCAGTTGTCCCCCCCAAGACCCCCCTTCCCTTAACTCCAGGGGAGGCTTTAACATGTAAATGAACATGCTGTGAGCTATACAAATGCAAATCAGGGTAGCAGGAGTTTTAACCCATGTGACATTTTTCTAAAAGGTATTAACTTCCTTCTAAAAAAATCTCTTAGATAGATCAGGCTCTGTATAGCCTAATTGTAAAATCTTAAACTTAAGCTTGAATTTATATATTTGATGAAAGTAGTCTAGATTATTTATTGTGTGTCATTTGCAATCAGTCCCCGTGAATTCAGTGCGACTCGCAATTTTGACCAATCACCGCAACTTTTACCAATCATTGCGGTCTCCTGCTAATAAGCGGCGTCATACATCAGCAAACTTTATATATCATATATCATTGCCTGTCAAAATTAACGTGTTAACGCAAATTAATTTTAACGGCACTACATATACATATATATATATATATATATATATATATATATATATATATATATATATATATATATATATATATATATATATATATATATATATATACACACATATATATATATATATATATATATATATATATATATATATATATATATATATATAGTGCCGTTAAAATTAATTTGCGTTATATATATATATATATATATATATATATATATATATATATATATATATATATATATATATATATATATATATATATATATATACACATATTATACATTGACATTAACTTTTTTGCTCACCGGCCACCGTGGCTAGTGGTTTTCCAAAGTTACTAGCCACTCAGCATTTTCACTGGCCACAATTTTGCTGTTTGGAAATTACATTGTATATGTTTAAAGTTGACTTTGGCATATATAAATTACTTGATTTTGAATCATTTTACTTTATTTAGAAGATTTAAAACCCTTTCAAACTTTCAAATGCAGAATGACCCCCCAAATCTTGTATATCAGCTGGGATGTGCAGGTGGGCAAGGGGTGGGCAATATAATAGATTATAATAGAATATAATAGGCTAAAATGAGAAAGGTAATATGACAGGCTATGAGTTATTTTAGTTAGGATATATATATATATATATATATATATATATATATATATATATATATATATATATATATATATATATATATATATATATATATATATATATTTTTTTTTTTTTTATTTATTTTTTTTTTAAATACCGTAAGCAAATTACAAAAACAATAGTTATTAAAAATAAAATAAAAATTCCGATACTAATACGACACAATGTAATTTATTGAATGTAATTGTCATTGGATACGACTTTCATCGAAAAGAATCTAACAAAATGTGGGCGTGGTCTGTGTTGTGAAATGAAACCACATTAAAATTTCCCTTAAACTGCGTTTGAAACATACAGCAAAGCAGCGACAGAGGAAAACACAGAGCCTGATATTATGCAAACATTTACCAATAATGTGGACAGCGTTTTAAATCTGTTCAGTGGAAAATCCGCTGTGACGAATCTGTCCTCGTCTAACATCTGCTGTAAATCCAGGTGAAACTAGCTGCGTGCACGCGCCCGTCCCCAGATAACATCATCCCCAGTTGATCCGTAACACCGGCGGGAAGAAACAGCTGAATGCAATCAGTGGGCTATCTCGTCAGCTTGCTCAGTTTGCTGCCGATTTTAACGAGCAGTTAACTTTAGTAATCTCCAGGTTGCTGTCCATAGATGATAGGTTGCTTGCTTTGGAGTCGAAAAACTGTGTGGAAGATACTAACTTTAAGAAGAGAAGACGAGTGCCTAAGAGAAGACCAGTCCTAAGATTGCGGTAAGACTGTTATCTAAGCTAAAGTAACCTAAAGCAACGCTTTTTAAGTAGCACAAGCTGAAATTAGCCTTGTAAAAGAACAAATGTAAGTTGCTTTATAAAAGTCTTTTCTTTTTCTGGTCATTTTACAGGAAGCAGTACGCCGTCTTCACAACTTCGTCATAACACTCATTTAATTGTTTTCCAGCTTCATGTAAGACATAGAGACAGTACGCAGGAGGTACCATCATCCAGTTCTTGAAAAGCTGTGAAGAGTTCAACTCGGAGTCGATTGAGAAGAAAGAGGGTAAGATTTATTAGATTAGATCCGTTTTTGGTCAGTGTGACTATTTTTCAGGTGCATTTTACGCAATACATCGCGCAATACTGATTGTCTTTATTGTTTGTTTTTACAGCTGCTACAAGCAAGAAAGAGTGTGTTAGCTGGGGATGAGGTGGGCCTTTGGAAGTGCGCTACCATAGACCTGATGTCTGATGATGAAGACGGCATCGTTCGCGCGGTGTCTGGATGGACTGTTCGCCGAGCTCTGTGCCACGCTGCAATCGAGATTAGAGGCGATTCCAAAGAACAGGGCAACGCACGACAGACGTCTGAAAAAGGACTTAAAACAGACAGAATGGCGCTAGTTACCTACAGCTCTGAAGCGGAAAACAGAGACTTCATTGTGCTGTAGGATTTTGGGCTTCTCGTGAGCTTCCTATTGTTGTGTGGGCCGATCTCAAACGTTTTGCATTTGGTTGTTTGTGTTTGTTCTAATAAAGCTCTTTCTTTGAATAAACTGCACGTCCCTGGCATATTTTCCTTTCCTCAATAAATGAATGTCCTTGATGGTTATAATAGCGTAGTCCATATGATAACAATGACATGAATATAAAACATAATAGCATGTCACATGAATATGAATATATACAATTAAAAAATAATATGCAAATCATAATTTTATATATATGTGTAAAATTATTATAATTTGGGGGTTTAAATTTATTAATTTATTACCCAGGTTGACCAATAGTAACAGATCTGCCAACCAATCACGAGTGATATTTCTTGTTTCAATGTAGTAGTTTCAACCAATAGTGAGTGAGGAAATTCAAGCCATTCCGGCAAGGCGCCGCCCAGAGCTGCTATTCATATGCTAATTAGAGCCATTAGCGCCGGCGCCAGCATGCCTCCGCAAGCTCCACATACGTCATGGTTCGTTTCCGTCAATATGTGGCACAGACGAACGCGACGTTCACAGGCTGTAAACTGACGTTAATTGTCGAAAATCAGGGAGATTTCCGGCCGTTTACGGGGACGAAAATCCCACTTTTCATGCAGTGATATAGCCTAACAGCACACGTAGGCACAACAAATAACGAACCAGCAACACATGAGGGAAAAAGCACACATTATAAAGGGAGCAGAGGACATGAGGAACAGGTGAACACACTCAGACAACCAAGGAGCAGGGAAGGGTGAGCACACTCAGATAAGGAACAGGTGAGCACACAATTAGTGAAACAAGGACTAAACAAGGGGGTGTGGTAACAGGAAACAAGGAGGTGGGACACAAGGAGCACAGGGCAAACACAAACTAAGACAGAGACATGTGTTCAAGCACAACACAAACAAAGACACACTAAACAGAGACAGAATAGACAGAGCTGTCAGAGGAGAACCCTGACAATTCTAAGCACATGAATAATACCTCAAATTGTGCAGCTTGATTTCGAGAGGCATGCTATATTTTCTCAAGTGATCCTAAGAAAAAAGGCACAAAAAATCCATTGGAGGATGAACTGAGTTATATCAACTTGGGGGTGGAAATCTTGGATTTGGACAGTTGGCAGCCTCTTAGTAACAGCATAGAAACCTCATTGAAGACTCTAGCAACAACCCAGAAAACTGCTAACAACCTAACAACAAGAACACCTTAGCATCTGCATAACCCATGCAAACACTTATAATACCATAGCATTCAAATATTGAGGTTTGCAAGCTTTGCAGAGCCAGCCACCCACAAGTTAATAGCTAAAACCATTCAAAACATCATTACTTCAAATTATTTAAAGCTTTAGCTTAACCTGATATACTAACTAAAACAGAAATACACAATTCTAACAAAAAATATATAGATGTTTAAAAATAAGTGAATTGAGCTCTCTTTCTTGTATTTTTGAACTTGAACAGTCAAAACCACAATTATGCCAAAATGTCAGTTTTGACATGTATTCAAGTAACTACATGATATTATGTCTTAATTAACTAAGAACATTGGTGATATATGTTTAATATTAAAAGGAGGGAGAATTAAAGGGTTAGTTCACCCAAAAATGAAATAGATGTCATTAATGACTCACCCTAATGTCGTTCCACAATCGTAAGACCTCCGTTCATCTTCGGAACACAGTTTAAGATATTTTATATTTAGTCCGAGAGCATAACCAAGTGTATGCACACTATACTGTCCATGTCAGAAAGGGAATAAAAACATCATCAAAGTAGTCCATATGTGACATCAGTTAGTTAATTAGAATCTCTTGAAGCATCGAAAATGCATTTTGGTCCAAAAATATAAAAAACTACTACTTTATTCAGCATTGTCTTCTCTTCTGTGTTCCTCAAATAAAGATTCAAACGGCCATGAATCAGTGAATCGATCAATTATTTGGATCACCAATGTCACATGATTTCAGCAGTCTGGTAGCCTAGAAATCTAGACGCACCCTAGCGGCAGCAAATCTAATCTGCCCGTGAGTGTCGTCTAGCAACTCTCAATACCCATCTGAGCTGTAAACGGCAAACTCTTGATGGTCCAATCACATCGTGTATAGAGTCGGTGGGCGTGGCTTTACATAATGACGCCAGAGTTGCGCTTGCGCTTGCTTCTAGTAAACACAGAAACTGGCGAACGGCGGTCATTTGAATCAGCTTTGACCGCGACTCTGGAAGACTTGGAATTAAGCTTTTCTCTGAGAAAAGAACTAAGAACGGCACTGAAGTCATTCTTAAGAAGGGAAGGTGTGATTGGAGTTTTGCCGACTGGATATGGCAAATGTTTAATCTGTCAATGAGCTCTGCTTCACCTTCATTGCTCTGGTTGGTTGTAGCACTGGTAGCTCTATCCTATCGCGTGCAGAGGGAGTTTGAAAGATAACCGTTTATCCCGCCCCTCGGATTGAGCCCTGTCAATGGTGAGTTTCCAGACCAAACATCTTGTGGGTCTGGCTTGTCAGGCTAACAGTCTGGCAGTTTGACACGCGATCCAAACTGCTGAAATCATGTGACATTGGCAATCCAAATAATTGATCGATTCACTGATTCATGGCCGTTTGAATCTTTATTTGAGGAACACGGAAGAAAAGACAATGCTGAATAAAGTAGTAGTTTTTGATATTTTTTGGACCAAAATGTATTTTCGATGTTTCAAGAGATTCTAATCAACCAACTGATGTCACATATGGACTACTTTGATGATGTTTTCATTAGCTTTCTGACATGGACAGTATAGTGTGCATACACTTGGTTATGCTCTCGGACTAAATATAGAATATCTTAAACTGTGTTCCGAAGATGAACGGAGGTCTTACGGGTGTGATGGCACCGAAATGAGGAACCGTAATCTGCGTTCTGATAAGGTCCGAAATATACCAGTTGTATAGGTACCGGTGCTATACTGGCACCAGGTTTCGGTACCTTACTCTAATTGTGATAATGGTAACATTTTCATACCATCCCAT
The DNA here is from genome assembly GCF_024679245.1 of Pseudorasbora parva. NCBI lineage: Eukaryota > Metazoa > Chordata > Actinopteri > Cypriniformes > Gobionidae > Pseudorasbora > Pseudorasbora parva. The sequence goes on from NC_090176.1 coordinate 35,119,164, forward strand.
CCCTAATTACCACTGTGAGCTTGTATGAGAGCAAGGCGTGCTGATGTAATAAGTCTGCTTTGGTCCAATCATAAAGCTCTGTCGGAGCTGTTTACAATAAGATCAGCTGCTTTTAATGTTTTTCTATTTAAACATGAGCAAGAATGACATCTGACCACAGTGCCACTCCTCTTGTTCAACACGCTTCGTTTTTTCCTTTCATTAGCCCTGCAGCTCTGCAGTTACTTTTGCATACTGTAGTAAGTTCAGTACTATAGTAACTATTATGGCTTGTATTTTTCAGAGCAAAAAATCAAGAGTGATCATCTTAAATTAGACAGTGAAATTAAAGCTAAAGAAAACGGTGCAGCATTTAGGTAATTTTCGATGATTGACATCAGAGTTTACTGGCATTCTGGTTATAATGCTATTTTCCCCGAAACCGACAGAACAATGTTGTTCTGTAAAAAACAGCACAAAAACAGCACATTTGTGTACTCACCGGAAAAGTCAATCTGGTAATTTTATGGTAATTTACCGGGATTCATTTGTGAAAGAGGCTAATGACTCAATTTCAACATGATGGCCACAATAAGAGAGTAACATGCCTAATATAGAACAAATATGTGACTCAAAAAGATCAGTAATACCTAGAGATATCTGTCTGTTAGCATTTCAGTGGCATTCGTTTGGCTTGGACGCACAGCCCATCTAGTGACTATGCTGCCGTTGCATGAGCTGTGACGTCAAAGGCAGCAAACAGGGAAAAGTCCATTTCACGCTTTTAAGAGTCCTCCAAAAACTCTGGTGGGCTGCAGTTTCAAGCTAAAAATATCCATACAGCATGTCAGCAGGGTTGGTCTGAACTTATGTATGCATACATGCGTCTCCCTCGTAGACAGGATTTTCCTCCAGCAGGGAATCCTGTCTGCCAGCGAGCATTGTGAGTCACCTTCCACCTCACATTCACAGCTTGTGTCAGTGTGGGAGAATGTGTGTGCGTGTGTGTGTGTGTGCGTGTGTGTGTGTGTGTGTGTGTCTGTGGGAATAAGTGGGAATTATTATTTCCTTTCCTCCATCCAATATCTGTTAGCCAGAATATTCATTGAAGTATTTGCAGATTCCTCTAATCCCTTGATATGCCTGTTTGGCTGATTTGGTACGTGCAGTCTGGTTGGAGATATGTACTTTATCACAGATGAAAATCTAGGATGACATTTGCTGGACCGTACTCTTTGAAAACCTGCATATCATTTCTTATGGCCAAAAATACAAGATGGATATGAAAATCTTCCACTCTAATGCTCAGGAAACAAAGGATTCCCCACTATAATTCCACACATACCTAATGCTGAGACAAATAGCACATCTTGATCAAGAAAAAGATCAAGCTTTATTCCACAATACAACGTATCTGTTGAAACCTTTTGATGTCCCCAGATAACAAAGATGGAGTCTGAGTGATATGGCTGATCTTCAGTCAGAGATTTCAACAGGAAATATAGTTTCTTTGTGTTGTTTCAAATTGGGCTCTTACATGCACCCAGGGAGGCAGACTTTGCCTTTCACTGGTCCAGAGCGTTGCTCACAGAGATCTGTCAAACCCTCTGCACAGAGGAATATGAACTGCACAATGGGACATATTTAAACCATCCATCTCCACAAGCATGGGAATAATGTTCTCTGGCAGTTAAAGAAGCCCCATCGGGGTGACATCTCTGAAGCCCTGAGGAAAACTTGTAAATGTAAATGTACTGAAATCATGCTACAGTATAAAGATGACAGATATTCTTTTGCTGTTTAGTCTTTACAGTAAAATTGTAACAAGGTGAAAAATAAAGGAATAGTTCACTACATGAACAACATGAGGGAATGATGAGTAAATGATGATAGAATTGGCATATTTTTTGATGAACTATCCCTTTAATAAACTGGATATCTCCAGAAAGAAAAAACGGATATAATCACAGTTGCTTCTCCTATACACTCTAAACAAAATGGTGCTACTAAAAGTGGTTCTTTGGCTTATAATCATAGTGGAGCCACTTGAAGTGCTGTATAACACCATATCTTGGTGTTTCACACTGGTTCTCCAGGCGGAATGAGGTGCTATATAGACCCGCTGCCATATGCAGAACCTGTTAAGCCCCTGTATGGTTCTTCAATGGTTTTTCACTGGTTATTTGGGGTTGTTAACCCTTAAAGACCTAGAACATTTTGGGGCGCCTGACGTGCCTCTACTTTTCTTTGTTTTTCTCACCCATGACACTTTCTCACCAAGTGCAAAGTGCAAATGTCTATCTATCTATATATCATTTTTAACAGGAGAATTTCCATCTAGCTCATTTGATGTCTCAATTTTACATTTATGTATTCTGAGAATAGATTAAATTTATATAATTTCAAGAAAAACGGCAGAAAATTTTTTTTTATTTTTTTTTTTACTGTGAACTAAAAAAAATTCCTTTAGAAAGTTAGACTTGGTTGTTTTACACTTCCAGATTAAATTTTGTCTACATGTAACAATCCCTTAGAAAGATATAGCCATTTATTATAACATTATTCTAGGCGTTTCTAGGTTGTTGTCTATGGGTGTTTCCTTGACAAATCAATGCTGCATATTTTGATGACGCATTCACGCTGACTACGGAGCCTCTGAATGATCAATCTCAAGAAATGTTATATCTATGGAAAGCGGAGATTCTTTTCACAGCATACAGATTGGTTTAGCGGTTTAAAAGTTATTAAACATTTTAGAATGATAGTTCTTTTTCGCGGGCGGCTGTCTGAATGTTGGTGCTGTTTAGCATCATTTTTGATGAAGAAATAAAATGTGATATGGCACCTCTTATGTGTTCTGCATAGCTGTCACAGTTCATGAATTCGTTGCCTCACACTTGTCTGTGTGTGTGTGTATGTATGTGTGTCTGTGTTGGGGCGGAGCCGCTGCTTGGCTGATCATTGTTTCTACCTGCCGCAGCTGATCAGTGCACCAGCTGCAGATCATCATCTCACCCTATTTAGACTCACTGCATTCTACCTGTCTTTGTCAGAGTGTTGTTTAAGTGTTCCCTGTGTTTCGCCTGTTTCTGTGTCTCTCCTGTCGTTGCCTGTGTCCTGAGTGTTCTTTGTCTTCGCTTTCATCATCACCATCTTAATCCTCGCGCCAGAGGTCTGGATTGACTTTTTACTTGCTATTGAATCCTGAGTTTCTGTCACACAGCAGTTCCAGAATGGATCAACAAGAGGAGAATATCGCCGTCACAGGAGGAGCAGTTTAGACCTTGGTAGTGCAGGTGTCTGAGCTGACCCAACAGATTCAACAACTCGCTAGTCCCACTGTGCCCAGCCCACTGCCGATTCCCCCCGCTACTACGAGCCACCAGCATGAACCACGCCTACCGTCGCCAGAGTGCTATTCGGTGAGACTAATTATTGCAGAGCTTTCCTGACTAAATGCTCCATGTTCTTTGCTCTACAACCTCTAACTTTCAGTACGGAAGCATCTAAAGTAGTGCTTGTCCTCACACTACTGACGGGGAGAGCAGTTTTGTGGGGGATGGAGGTGTGGCAGAATCAACATCACTGGTGTTCCTCGTTCCAGGCGCTGGCGGAGGAGATGAAGAGGGTGTTCGACCGGGTGGTGACTGGAAGGGAAGCAGCTCGCCAACTTGCCGATCTTCGCCAAGGTAACCGCTCGGTCTCTGACTTTTCCATCAAGTTTTGCACCCTGGCCGCTGAATGCAAATGGAACGAGGAAGCACAGTGGGACATGTTCCTACATGGGCTGGCTGACCGCATCCAGAAGGAGATTTTCACCCTGGACTTACCGGAGAAGATTGATGGACTCATCGAGCTGGCGCTGAGGGTGGATGCCCGGCTCAGCCATCAGGAACAGCGACCTAGGATGGGTTTTCAGTCTGGGAGTATCGAATGCCCTCAGGCCAGCAGTTGGGATGCGGTCAGTCCCGTCTACAATCCCGAGCCCATGCAGGTGGGTCGTGCTCGGCTTTCCCGGGAGGAGAGAGAAAGATGGAGATCCTGTGGTCTTTGTATGTACTGTGGTGGAGCCTGACATTTCCTTAATAACTGTCTTTTAAAAGACCACGCCCGGCGGTAAGAGGAAGGCTACTGTCGGGCGGGATCTCCGTGGAGAAGACCTCATCCTCTACTCTCCTTCCGGTAATACTGCTGTGGGCAGCCCAGACTCACACCTGTCAAGCCCTTCTGGACACTGGCGCTGAAGGTAATTTTATGGATTTATGTTTGGCACGTAACCTGGGTTTACCCATCACTCACCTCAAGAACACCATATTTGTCAGCGCACTCAATGGTCAAGAACTCCCATCCATCACGCTCACCACAGGCCCCCTGACACTCATCACATCGGGAAATCACACAGAACAGATCTCATTTCTTCTGCTGGACTCCTCGGTCATCCCTGGCTGATCCAGCATTGCCCCAGGGTTGACTGGGGACACAATTCTGTGTCATCTTGGAGCACTAAATGTTATGAGTCCTTTCTTGTATCTGCGTGTCCGTCTGTGTCCCGTTCTGTTTTTCAGAGTGAGGCAACGAATTTGTCTAACGTGCCTTCAGAGTACCTCGACCTGAAGAAAGTGTTCAGTGAGTCCCGGGCTGCTTCTCTTCCTCCGAATCGTCCCTATGACTGTTCTACAGATTTACTTCCAGGTAAGTCTCCGCCTAGAGGCAAGCTTTACTCACTTTCTGTCCCAGAGAGGGAGGCCATGGAGAAATATATTTCTGATTCTCTAGCCTCCGAATTCATCCGCCCTTCCTCTTCTCCAGCGGGGGCGGGGTTCTTTTTGGTGGGTAAGAAGGATGGCACTCTGCGACCTTGCATTGACTACCGAGGGCTGAACAACATCACGGTTAAGAATACTTATCCTTTGCCGTTGATGGCTTCAGCTTTCGAGAGGTTGCAGGGAGCATCCATCTTCACAAAATTGGACTTGCGTAACGCTTATCATTTGGTTCGCATCAGGAAGGGGGATGAATGGAAATCTGCGTTTAACACCCCCAGGGGCCATTTTGAATATTTGGTGATGCCCTTCGGGCTATCCAACTCCCCAGCGGTTTTCCAGGCACTCGTCAATGATGTGTTGAGAGACATGGTTGATCAGTTCATATATGTTTACCTGGATGACATTTTTTCTTTGTCTCTCCAGGAACACATTCAACACGTCAGACATGTGCTTCAGAGGTTGCTAGAGAATGGGCTTTTTTTCAAGGCGGAGAAATGCGCTTTTCATGCACAGAGTTTTCCTTTCCTAGGGTATATCGTCTCGTCTGAGGAAGTGCGTATGTACCCTGACAAGGTTAAGGCTGTGGTAGATTGGCCAAGTCCAGATCCCCGTAAGGCCCTACAGAGGTTTCTGCGGTTTGCCAACTTCTATCTGCGTTTTATTTCGCAACTTTAGTCAACTAGCTGCACCTCTGACCACCTTGACCTCTCCCAGAACTACGTTCAGGTGGTCTAATACAGCCGAGGCTGTATTTACCAATCTGAAAAGTCGCTTTGTTTCGGCTCCCATCCTTGTGGCCCCTGACCCTTCACGTCAGTTCGTGGTAGAGGTCGACGCGTCAGAGGTGGGGGTAGGTGCAGTTCTATCCCAAGGCTCTTCTTCAGACAATAAGATGCATCCTTGTGCGTTTTTGTCACATCGTCTGTCACCTGCCGAACGTAACTATGACATTGGTAACAAAGAATTGTTGGCCGTCAAGTTAGCGTTGGAGGAGTGGCGTCATTGGTTAGAAGAGTCGGGGGTATCTTTTATAGTTTGGACCGATCATAAGAACCTTGAATATATTAGATCTGCCAAAAGACTTAACTCCAGGCAAGCTCATTGGGCACTTTCACTCTCTCGTACCGCCCCGGGTCTAAGAACATCAAACCCGATTCTCTATCTCGCATTTTTGCTCCTTCCGAACACCCGGTTACTCCCGAGTGCATTTTGCCAGAGAAGATAGATATCTCTGCACTCACATGGGAGATCGAATCGAAGGTCAAATTGGCCTTAGAAGAGGTAACGCCTCCGCCCGGTTGCCCACCGAGTCGATTATTTGTACCGGAGAAGTAACGGTCTGAAGTCATTCAATCCAGGAGTAAACCGCACTTGCAGTTTAATAAAGCAACGATTCTGGTGGCCAGTTTTGGCTCGCGACATCCGCAGTTTTGTCTTGTCTTGCTCAATTTGTGCCGTTGGTAAGACGTCTAACCGACCTCCTGATGGGTTGCTTCAGCCGCTGGCGATTCCTTCGAAACCCTGGTCCCACATAGCGCTAGATGTCACCGCCCTCCTGCCCTCTAATGGCATGACGGTCGTTTTGACCATAGTGGACTGGTTCTCAAAGGCAGCACATTTTATTCCCTTGCCCAAATTACCCTCAGCCAAGGAGACAGCGGTGGCAGTTGAAGATCACGGCTTTCGGTTACATGGCTTCCCGATGGACCTGGTCTCTGACAGAGGTTCCCAATATGTGTCCAAATTTTGGAGAGAGTTTTGTAAGTTACTAGGGGCGACAGTTAGTCTGTCTTCGGGTTATCACCCCCAGAGCAATGGTCAAACTGAGCGAGCCAATCAGGATCTGGAGAGAGTGTTGCGATGTTTGGTTTCCAAGAATCCTTCATCCTGGAGTGAACAACTCTATGGTTGAGTACGCTCATAACGCGTTACCAGTGTCATCCACGGGCCTTTCCCTCTTTGAGTGTAGTCTAGGTTACCAGCCACCTATTTTTCCTAGTCTAGATTCCGAAGTCGCGGTCCCCTCCGCTCACGCCTTTGTCCAGAGGTGCCACCACACATGGGCCAGAGCCTGTGAGACTCTGCTCCAGGTGGGGTGCGCACTAAGGCTAAAGCCGATCGCCACCGGTCTAAGCCTCCCGTATACGTTGTAGGTCAAAAAGTCTGGCTTTCTACTAAGAAAATTCCGCTCCGCGTCTAATAAACTTGCTCCCAAAATGTATCGGCCTGTTCAGTCACCAAGATCATTAGTCCGATGGCAGTCCGCCTCAAACTATCTCCTGCGTACAGGAGAATTCTTCGTCTTCATCTTCATCATCACCATCTTCATCCTTGCACCAGGGGTCTGGGTTGTCTGCAGCGTCCCTGCGCTGCCAAGCGTTTCCTTCGCTCTGGATCTGCATCTCTTGCCATCGTCTGTGCTGCTGTTCTCAATAAAGAGACTTTTTACTTACTATTGAATCCTGCCTTCTAGTATCATTACAATAGCACCATTTGACAAAGGTGCTGTAGAGAAACTTCAAAGATATGGTGCTATATAGAATCGTTGATATATAATGATATATAAAATTGTTTCCCTTTTACCCATTTTCCACCAAAGCAGTTTGAGTACTGGTTCAAGGCCAGAGCCTAGTTTCAAATCAGTTCTTTGTCTTTTGACATCCAAAGTACCAGCTCAGAACCAGGAAAAGTGGTTCTTAAGTAGGACCAAAACATTGCTGGTCTAGAAGCAAGAACCATTTGCGTCAGGAGCTGGAGGCGGGTTTACTGTGACCAACAAGATGAAGCTAATAGCTGCAAATTATGTGTTGGATTCGCTGTGGTTTGATGCCGATGTAGGATCACAAAGCCATTTGCATCAATAATAACACAAGCCATTGTTGATGGAAGGCTTGTTCGAGATGCATCGGCGCTGTGCAGACCGATCGCCTTATGGCATCAAAGGAGAGCATACGACTCCTTATGCTTTTGAATCACTCTTGCAGTACTTTGATATCATATGCTGATCACTCTGCGCATCTCGAACTAGCCTGGTGTATTTGTGTTTCCCACTGCCTCACTGAGAAAGATGAGATGTATACAGTGGCGTAAGACCTGGCTCTATCGTGGCTCTCTAGTCTATAGAAAGGCAAACCGGTTCTTAGAAGGCTCATCAGTCGAACCAACTCCAAACCAGCACAAGCACTAGCTCTGAACTAGAACCCGGTTCATGCTGGTGGAAACTGGGTATATAATTACGACCAAAGAACCACTTTTAATGCCATACAGCACAATTTTTTTTAGAGTGTAGCAGTAAAATTAAATGTAAAGCAGATATATGATTAAATACAACAAAACACAGAATTTATTAATCATTTTTGTTAACAACATGTATTTATTACTTTACTGAGCTTGTTGTTTCTGCCTTATATGAATACATTGTTTAAAGGGATAGTTCACCCAGAAAAATAAATTTGATGTTTATCTGCTTACCCCCAGGGCATCCAAGATGTCGGTGTGTTTGTTTTTCAGTAGAACACAAATGAAGATTTTTAACGCCCACCGTTGCTAATATAATGCATGTCAAAGGGATATAAAATCAATGAGAGTAAAAAACACATAGACATATGAATCTATATTAAACCCTGTGGATCGTGGCGACACATTGATGTCTTAAGACACGAAGCAATCGGTTTCTGCGAGAAACCCAACAGAATTTATGTTATTTCTTTTACCTCATATCAGATGAATCTGATCCAGTATTCCCAATGCCATTACTTCCGCTGGAGAAGGTCAAAACAAAAACATAGATGCCTCATTCGACCGATCTGCACAGGCACTAATGAGGGCCTATATATATATACTCACCTAAAGGGAAGATCTGGTGACTATGGTGGCCATTTTAGTACAGTGAACTCATTGTCATGTGCAAGAAACCAATTTGAAATTACAAAATTTGTGACATGGTGCATTATCCTGCTGGAAGTATCCATCAGAGGATGGGTACATGGTGGTCATAAAGGGATGGACATGGTCAGAAACAATGCTCAGGTAGGCCATGGCATTTAAACGATGCCCAGAAAGTGTGCCAAGAAAACATCCCCAACACCATTACACCACCACCAGCAGCCTGCACAGTGGTAACAAGGCATGATGGATCCATGTTCTCATTCTGTTTACACCAAATTCTGACTCTACCATCTGAATGTCTCAACAGAAATCGAGACTCATCAGACCAGGCAACATTTTTCCAGTCTTCAGCTGTCCAGTTTTTGTGAGCTCGTGCAAATTATAGCCTCTTTTTCCTATTTGTAGTGGAGATGAGTGGTACCCGGTGGGGTCTTTTGCTCTTGTAGCCCATCCGCCTCAAGGTTGTGCGTGTTGTGGCTTCACAAATGCTTTGCTGCATACCTCGGCTGTAACGAGTCAAAGTTGCTCTTCTATCAGCTTAAATCAGTCGGCCCATTCTCCCCTGACTTCTAGCATCAACAAGGCATTTTCGCCCACAGGACTGCCACATACTGGATGTTTTTCCCTTTTCACACCATTCTTTGTAAACCCTAGAAATGGTTGTGCGTGAAAATCCCAGTTACAGAAAAGTGAAATATAGACCGACCCGTCTGGCACCAACAACCATGTCACGCTCAAAATTGCTTAAATCACCTTTCTTTCCCAGTCTGACATTCAGTTTGGAGTTCAAGAGATTGTCTTGACCAGGACTACATGCCTAAATGCATTGAAGCAACTGCCATGTGATTAGTTGATTAGATAATTGCATTAATGAGAAATTTAACATGTGTCCCTAATAATCCTTAGGTTAGTGTATATCTACAATCGCTAGATGTATATTAGACAAATAGTAGATAAGATTCATCTGCTATGAGGTAAAAAAATTACATAAATACTGTTCGGTTTCCCGAAAAAACCGATCGTTTCGTGTCTTAAAACATCAATGTATCGTCATGAGCTGCAGGGTTTAAAATGGATTACGTATGTAAATGTTTTTTTTACTCTTATGTGGCACTCATAGAAATACACCCAGTTGGAGTTAAAAATCTTCATTTGTGTTCTAATGAAGAAACAAATATCATCTTGGATACATCTTGGATGCCCTGGGGGTAAGCAGATAAACATCACATTTTATAACATTGTTAGGTGGTTTGCGAACCAATGCTTTTTTGAAATGATAGGCCTATGTAATGTGAAAAAGTGCTATACAACAGAAATGTGAAATTAACTGAATTTAATTAAATTCAAAGATGTTTAGGGGGGTATATATATCGCCTGACATTTCGAGATATCTGTAAAACGCTGATTGTATACTGTGACATGCACATGCTCAAAGGTTATACTTATGTGAATCAAAGTAATTATAAGCTTGCATTAACCTTAAATAGGGCTTTATTCCATGACCTGTAAATCATTAATGCCTCTGTATCATCTGGAATATAATTTAATCCTAAACTATCCCCTAGCCTACATTAATGAAATCCAATGCAACTGTTTAAATTAATCAGACATAATGCTCTCACAGAAAGCTGAGATGTGCAGCAATGGGTATTACCCTAAAATAAATTATATTAGAAACAAATCAAGGTGAAACATTTGCTACTAATGTTTGACTGTTGGATGTAGTTCCTATTGCATTATAAACAAGTGTCCGATCAGAACAGGGAGATGCTGCCCTGTATGGATCTTTTTTTTCTTCTTATATAAATAAGGGTTGGGAAATTTTCAGCCGCTTGGAAAGACTTAAATTGCCCCTGTGCTGCTAGTCACTAGCTGCATCCCCAGATGTTGCAGGTGCTTAGATTAATAATGTAACCCATTAAATGAAATAGGAGACGTCTGCTAAAGGAGGGGCTCACTGTGCACAACAGCAGCATCATTACACATTATAAAAAGGCCCTTTATGAACAGGCTGTAATTGAGATCTACGGTCAACAATGCTGGGTGACATGCAGGAGTTACGACTCCCGGCAGAGCATTTAGACTGTTTACTGACACACGTTAGCGTGTGTGCTTGTTTGCAGAGTTTATTACGGTGTCATTGTTTAAAAGGACACCCACTAAAATTAAAAGAAAATCTGGATATCTCTCAATATAAGAACAAAATTACAGTAATGTTACCAACACAATGCTCGGCATTGCAATGTATTGCAAAGGCCATAGATATTTTAATACTACAAACCATACAAATAGATCCTGTGCACGAATAAAAGTTGATGGAGGAGTACTTCAAAAGGGAGGGCTAAGGTTGGATATCTGCTCTCTCGATCGTGGTTTGCAAACCAAGCCTGCACTCTTTCATCCCTACACTCATCTGCTCGACAGTTTTGCAGATCCCGTGGAGCCACATTTGAGCAGATTTAAGCCAGGCTGCACAGTCAAAATGTAGAAGAGAGAAGTGATTATGTTTGGGGTCTATCTTTGTTTATAGAGAACTGAGAGCTGACACCCCCCGTCGCACACACACACACACACAAACCATCTAAAGCCCAGAAGAGTGAAGCTGCCAGAGCTGTCAGAGCAGACGTGTATGTGGGAAGGGAAGTGGGTGTTCGTGTGTGTTTATAAAACAAGACTGTGGAGGGATCCCGAACAGTTGAAAATATCTCCCCGTCTGGCAGCGGGGATGAGGCACGCTGTTAAAGGTAGCGTGTGGGTTGAGCGTCTGTGCTGTGCGGAGCGTTACCGAACAAAACCATCTGGGTCTCAGAGATATCTTGTGAGAAACAACTGGAGACGGCGTATCTCGCTTTTCATCTTGAAGCAGGTGCATACAGAAATGCCACGGCTTGTGCTGAGAGCTAAGAAACATTCAGACACTCCAATCCACAGTTATAGCTGTGACATATATAGACCATAACTCGGATTAAAAAGGCCAGCTGGTTTTGATTTTAAGAAGAAACTTTGTTTCCGCAGCTAAGCTAGCAAATATTGTAGCATTCGTAAGTCACTCTAGATAAATGAAAATACATTTAATGCCATTGCATAAAAATAATACGCAATTATGGCGACAGATGTGCAACGCTTATGAAACATTAGACGAAACATTTGTCTGATATCTGTGATCATGTATTAGTGCTTCTGATGAAGTGGAGTGGATGTTTTACATTAGCTAATAATAACCTCTTTAAATGTAGTGAGATTAAGCTGTCATACTTTTATATGGGCGCGCCAATGAAAATGTGACCTTGTCTTTTAAAATCACTAACTCGCGGCAATGCCATTTCATCCTCTGTGCACCTCACCCTGATAAAACAGCAGCTGTTGTTTACGCTAGATTTTTTCCTTTTTTGTTTGTGTGTGTTATTTATGACCAAACCCATTCAAAGTTTTCATGCAAGCATTAGTCTCAAACAGTGGTGGATATTATGCACAATATTATGCTTTGGAATGTAATGAAGTAAAAATTAAAGTTTCCTAAAATAAAAATATTCAGATAAAGTGCAGACACTTAAAAAATGTACTTGTAGAAACCAGATCGTTGCTTGTGGGTTTTAAACTACTCTTTATAGTAAGAACTATGGATGTCACAATTACCGGTACTTCGGTACTGTCAGACATAGATGGACACAGTCTGGACACAGGTGATACTTAGATGGATGGTGACACTCAGATGAAGGACGATGGAGGTGAAGATGATGATGATGGTGAAGATGAAGATGACGAAGGAGACGATGGTGATGAAGACGAAGAGGGTTACAGGTGAGGGCTTCGATGAAGGACAGGTAGTCACGTATGGATCGGTGCAAGACCAGACAGTGAGTGTGAAGTTGAGAGTGCTTATGTAGTGTTGCTGGTGATGGTGCCCAGGTGTTCAGAATTCCGGTGATGGTGAACCAGTAGGCGTGGCAGTGTCTGTTGGCTGTGAGGGCGTGATAGTACCCCCTCCTCAACAGGCGGCTCCTGACGGCTGCGACGGGCGGCGATGGGTGGGAGGAAGGTGAAGGCGGTAGGTGACTTCGTTCAACTGCCTGTCTACCGTGAACGGTCCAATGTATCGGGGACTCAGCTTACGGCAAGGCAGCCGGAGACGGATGTCCCTCGTGGAAAGCCAGACCTTCTGGCCTGGCTGGTACCGCAGCGTGGGTCCACATTTGGCGTCAGCAAAGTGCTTGTGTCTCCGGACTGCCTGCTAGAGTTGCACGTGCGCTGAGTCCCAGACCCTCTCGCTCTGGCGGAACCAGTACTGTCAGACATAGACGGACACAGTCTGGACACAGGTGATACTTAGATGGATGGTGACACTCAGTACCAGCATTTCTAGCGTTTAGACTCAAAACAAATCCACAAATACGTAGACTCCACCCACCGTATACTAAAGCCAATCAGATCACGGCCATATCGTCCTGACCAATCGTAGCACGTTCTCGCTCCAACCAATCACGTTTTGGCCAGTGCCGCTGAAAAACAGAGTTACGACCACTGATCTATATAAATCTATATAACTCTATATATCTATAACTCTCTCTCTATATATAACTTTATATATCTATATATATCTATAACTCTCTCTATATATCCGACTCTATATATCTATATATCTCATACAGATCAGTGATTAGGACACTTCCATAGGAACTGAGGAATTCAAAGCGTGTGTCACGAGCGACCAATAATTCCAGCAATAAACACCATTCATTTCAGTGTAAGGCTATCTCAAGTGCACTTGCTGGAAAATTGATTAAATGATTGCATATTTTGAGATTTTATGGCATTATTGGCCTCTCAGGAATATTGACAGAAGATGTTTTTTATGAAGCATGTTGATGTATTGTTATATAATAGATCGTCACACTCTAACTGCAGTTTCTAACGTGAGATCACTGCTAAAGCTATTATATCCAGATGCTATCTGTCATTTCAACAGTTTTTAGATTCTCTGAAATCTTTCTGTCAAATGCGTTTATATTCATTCAAGGAATAACGTATAGCACCTGAATGAAGAGTTGAATAAATTGGTTGCCCTGTTTTTTAAAATGTAAAACTCTTTTCTTGGGTAAATTATATACAGCCTCTATTCTAGCATCATTCTTTTATATTCACCTGTTGTGTAGGCTTCGAGTACCTATCAAAATAACGTAATTTAGGACGTTAATATTAAAATTAAAAATAAAACAGCCAGTAGATGGGGGAAGAGGAACACTTATTGGCTCATTAGCCTTTTTTTCTATTTTGAATGAATTTTTATAGTTAGTCCGATTTAAACCACTAAAGTAATATTTTTTGTTACTTTTTTGTACGGGAATGTTAAATACATAGGCTAACTAGGGAACATTACAAAGTCTAATGAAAAACAAAAATATCTGACTACTTCCCGATAAATCTTTATTTAAATCATGTCTGTGCTGTTATGATGAGAAGATTTGAAGATAGTGGGACGATTCCTGTAAAAACTTGCACTAAAATTAATTCAGCGTTTTGAGACTGTATGATTCTCATTTACGGTAAATGAATTGGTTATTATTTTCAATAGAAATGCACATGATTGGCTACAACACTCAACACTGTAAAATCATATGTTGTACACTCGTGACCAAATGGAAGATTCTCTTCTTTATCTCTCCTCAGAATAAAATGCTACTGTAAAGCCTTGGCGAAGTCAATGCACATATTGTGTTAATATTTGCCAGACACTGCTGCTAATAGCCTATAGTGAAAAGGCTGTCTATCCTGCTATATCCTATTTAAACAGATTGACAGGACGGAGTTGTTTGGAACTATTGAGAGCTCTAATGGCTCTGGTCAGCACGATATGGCCGTTATCTGATTATATATATATATATATATATATATATATATATATATATATATATATATATATATATATATATATATATATATAGATCAGTGGTCGTAACTCTGTTTTTCAGCGGCACTGGCCAAAACGTGATTGGTTGGAGCGAGAACGTGCTACGATTGGTCAGGACGATATGGCCGTGATCTGATTGGCTTTAGTAGACGGTGGGTGGAGTCTACGTATTTGTGGATTTGTTTTGAGTCTAGACGCTAGAAATGTTTCAAAATCCACGTGCTGTGCTGCGATCCACAAATGCGCAAGACGAGATCCACAAATGCAGAGGAAGCCATCAACAAATGCACAGGAGGCGATTCACAAATGAATGCAACTTATGCAAGGCAGAGTTGTGTGTTTTCGACATGTGTGGATTTTTTTGTTACTCACAAATGTCATTGTATTTATTTGTGAATCTAATTTATTTTTGTGAAACTCCTGCATATATTTGTGGATCTCATTCTATTGATTTGTGAAATTATTTATTTTTTGTGAATCGCTTTACATTTATTTGTGGATAACAATATATTTGTTTGGAATAAAGCAACAATATTACCCCCATTCTGTGCTATTGTTTTTATTTAATTTTTTAGTTAAGTGAATTTAAATATAAAACCATTCATTAATTTTTTAGGTTGTAATGTTACAATGTTAGTATGTAATGTTATTTTTAACCCATTTTTTGCACATAATATATTGCATAGCCTATATTACATTCACCATGTATGTTTTCAAAGCCTTCGGTATGAACATTGCTTGCAGGACATCATTGGACAGGTTCCATTTTCTATCCAAAGAAAAATGTAGAAAATACAGAGATGTATAATGTATGTCGTCATTCAAACACAAAAACACAAATATGATTGGTTTGGTTAAAAAAAATGAATACCATGAATTCACAACATGAACAAATAATGACAACATGTAGTTATGACATCAGGCAACAGAAGATAATGTTGGTAAATTTACTGCCATGGCTTTCTTGTGTGGTTTGTGAGGTAAACTGAATCTGAATTCAAATCTGATGCGAAGCCTTTTGGTACAAGCTTTCCCTACTGATTTCTGTATAGCGCTTTATAAAATGTTGCTTTCATTTTGAGAGGAAATAAAAGACACTCTAGGGTCTTTGTGAGTGTACCGTTTGCAGCGAGGGGTGAAGGAGTGCTGGGTTCTTTACATTTTCTGAGCACAGCTTCATCTCTGTGACTGCCTGGTGCAACGACAGCCTTATAGAACAGATCTGTAGGAAGCTGTCTGTACTCTTGTGGCCTTAGGGGCTGGCATGGAAACCGCTATTGAGCTTGCAATGGTGCTCATTACACTTCCACAAGCAACCCAAAAACACTGCGTGAGAAAAATAGGCTGCACTTTGTTCTGTAGACAAGTGTGAACGGAGGAAAGAAGTGAGATAAAAAGATGAAGGAAACTATGATGGGGACATCTGTAGAGAGGTGATTATTCAAGGTCTGTATAGTGAGATTGGATGACAGCCTTACAACCAAGAAAGCTGATGGAAAAAAATCAAACACGCTTCACTAGAATGTCCTTCCTTTCTCAAGTACTACTGGGAAATGGGATTCATTTCAGTGAATTGGTTCAATTGGTTAAACAATTTACCAGTACTTCTGAATCATCATCCCTGAAAAGTGTTCACTGAAGTCCCTTATTTTTTGTAACAAATTAAATATTGAGTTTTTTTAGTTTTTTTCACTATTATTGCTCATGCTTATTATTGTTGTTCCAAATAAATAAAACAGACTGTTGGAAAAATCCCATTGACTTACACTGAAGGAAAGACCTAAATCAGAAAGTCATAGAAAATTAAGAGTGTTCCAGTAAACTACCACCATGGCAACCATTCAGAACATCTTAACAGATCTTTAAAAAATATGTTGAAATTATGCAAATTGATGACTTTAACAAATGCATAGTCTATCAATTAAAAGACAGTTACAGTAGGTCTGTACATTTATTTATTTAGTTTTGTATCAAATACAATGTGATTTGCAATGATTGAGATCTAACAGTAACAGCAAATGTTTTCATTTGGCCAAATGATTCGCACACAGCTTTCCCTACGTATGAAATCTCCCATTTGCCTGCAAACCAATGAGAACGCAGGACAATGATGACGACACATAACAACAAAGCATAGGCACCAAAACTGTTGTAGACCCACTTAACTGACCAAAACCCTCCATAAGTGGCAGATTTGAAGAAAATTACCATTTGGCAAATAAATAAATGACAGACAGTTATTAAATGGATAGTTCACCCAAAAATTAAAATGTCATATTATCTGCTTATCCACAGTGCATCCAAGATTTAGGTGTGTTTGGTTCTTCAGTAGAACATCACTTGTTGTATTTGAAGTAAAAAAAAAAAAAAAAAACACATGTTGTATTTGAGAGAAAAAAATTATACAAATACTGTTCGGTTTCTTACCGATCGCTTTGTGTCTTAAGACATCAATGTGTCGTCACGAGCCACAGGGTTTAATATGGATTTGTGTATTCGTATGTGTTTTTTACTCTCATGGTGGCATTATACGAGCAACAGTTGGAGTTAAAAATCTTCATTTGAGTTCTACTGAAGAAACAAACACACCTATACATTTTGGAAAACATCAAATTTTCATTTTTGGGTGAACTATCCCTTTAACAACAATTTATCAGGTAAGCTTTATGGTACACTTCAAACAAGAGAATTTATAGTACTTGCATGTCATACAGTCATATGTACAGTACATACTAATATTATTAGCGAGTCCACAAATGGCTTGGTTATGCAAAGCATTTGCATTACCAAGCCATTGATACATTTATGAGACACTGAAGACTGTATTCATACTGTACACATGTATATAATCTTAATATAATTGTATAATAGTAATACAATTATGAAAACACTTCCCAAATTGCTTTAATGAAGTTTTGTTAGCAGATTGTATTGTTGCTAGCAACTTTTTTAAAAGGGTAGCCTAAGGCTGATGCTATTTGAGTAGCTTGGAGCTTGGCAAGCTGCAGTTTCAAACTCTTTTAATCGCTGAATGTGTTTGTCTGTAGAGTTGCCAGCTTGATGGCTCTAACATTGCTATCTACCACAGCATAAAGCAAAGGCAAGAGTTTGTGATGCTTTTATGAAACATTCATCCAAAGCATGCCTGTAAAACTGAGGGTGGACAAGGCTGGGATTCAATCCACAGTACACACCACCCACGATCACCATCAAATCTTCTCTGAAAATAAACAAGACGCTAAGCTAATTACAGGTCCTCCAAGTCCACTCTGACAGTTGCTAAGACTATCTGCAAATCAGTGTTATCAGGCTGTTCTGCTAAGACACAACTAATTACATCTTTTCACTTAATGTCCTGGTCAGTGTTGCCATTGTAGCGCCTCTTTTATACTTCCGTGGGCTCATTTGCACATTTCATGTTCAGAAAGCAACAGGCTGCACTATGCTTTGACATATTCCACCATTAGAAAGACAAATTAAAGGAACTATTTCTTCAAGGGTCATAATTCTTTTCATTTGTGAACATGCTTAATGGCTTTGGCTTGCATTATTGAGTAATATATGGAAAGTAAAAGTAGAAACAATGGCCACTGTAGGAAGCTTGTCCTGTGGGTACTGGATCTCATGACCTCAATTTATCATGTGTGAAGAAGAAGCATGGAGAAACGAATAACATCAAGATCCTTCTAATACTAAAATCTAATAAATATACATATGAAAAGCAGCATTAAATGTGGAACAGCTGTAAAAGCTTGCATTTTAGGTTGTTTTATGTCCACCATGCACATTATGCAGGCTTGCTTTGTGATTTAAGAATGCATGAAAACATTCAATTATCTACTGTAAATTGACTTCAGTGTCATTTACTCAAAGTAAAAGCGAGCTAACAAAAGCGAGAAATAGTTTCTGTTAATGAAATGTTTACATTGCACTCACAAGGTAAAAGCAATAGGTTATTTCTGAGGCATATGATTTTCAGTTAAAAAATTAAATGTAACTCCTTAGAAAATGTGTTATGTACAAGTATATTTAACCATGTATAACCCCAAATATGTAATAAGAAGGGGTATCCCTGACTAAGGATTTACACATTCGAATCAGAATTGTCGAATCTCTCTATGGTCGACTGATAGTCGAATCATCTGTTTGTGTGTGAATGGGTTGGGATGTGCACAACAATAGTCAGCAGGAGGGTAAAACTATTTTTGTTTTGCTTTGTGCAATGCAAAACGCCCTTAAAGAGGTCACACACAGGACGTGAACGCCATGTCTTTAAAATATTGAGCACCCCCATATTGCCAGAATGGCATGATCCTCGTTTCATAACACCCGCGAAGATTTGACCGTGAGATAGTGGTCGAATCCAGCTCAACATATCGATGCATCGAATCTTCGACTATTCGGGGTCACCCCTAGTAATAAGACAAGTTTTTACAGATAATATTTTTGGAATGGAATACACTTTGTAGGAACTACATAGAATGCACAATTCAGAAATGAGGAAATTAAGAAAAAACACTGTTTAGGGCATGACATCTCTCTGTTACAGATTAGACTAAATGTGGCACTTACATGACAATGAGAAACTAATCTGGTGTCTGAATGCTTGAAAACCGGTCTTAGACATTGGTAAGCTACCCATTTAAACTGTGCAAGTGATGTAACAGAAGCCATGATTACTTTCTTACACAATTACTAAACCACAGAATGCTGTGATTTACAATAAAGCTTGCTTTCACTGCTTCGTTCAGAGTAAAGCAGCAGTAATCTAGTGCATGTGGGGCTCACGCCGAGCTGCAGAAACATAATATGAGAAAGGTTTATCATATCACAGTTCTATATACAAAATGATTGCAATAGTATTGTTTTGATCAAATAGTTTGATAGCTAAATGAGAAGTGTATACATAAAGCTTTCATTTGAATCAACTTATAATCAATTTAAATTTAAATTTGATTCTACTGGCTTTGCAGCAACAAAAAACAGTACATTTTTCTGATTTACGTAGCTGTGACACAAGGTTGAGTATCCAAATGCAACATTTAATAAAGGGTAATCCAAAGACATAATACAGTAAACAGGCAAGAGGTCATACACACATGAAAACAATCCAAAACAAACACCCGGCTGGAAACTGGGTAATCCCGAAAAATAGGCAAACAGGGCAATCCAGAGAACAGGCAAAGGGTCAAAACCATGGAACAGGAAACCAGAAGAGTGCTCAGAAATGCAGTGTAACATATAAGACTTTGCAAAGAGTGACTGAGTTAACCAGGGCTGTGCCTGAAATCGCCCCTATACCCTCAAATAGGGCACTATTTGACGGGGACAGCCATTTGTAGTGGTGTCCGAAACCATAGTGGACATTTTCAAATGCACTCATTTAATCCCACAATGCACCACAATAGCAAGTGTACAACAGATGTATGCTCAATGGCTAGAGAATACCTATAATGCACTGTAATCATCCATCCATCCATCCATTTTCCAAACCACTGGTTCAAAGTAGCTACAAGTGTAAAATCAGATTTCAAATACATTCCATTTTACTTGATAGTTAAATTGTTGAATTCAAGTTTATATATGCTAGTTTCCATGACAGTGTCCGAATTCACTTCAAGTGGACAAAATTAGCGGATTATTGTAGGGAATGGTGAATGAGGATATAGGGTGCGATTTCGAACACAACCCAGGTTTATATGGTTAACTAGGGTAAATAGGAACAGGGTGCTTCTCAATATCCCTCCTCGTTTCCTTGCTCCTCCGTCCTCCATCCTATGACCCGGAAACCGATGGAGCTCAGTCATCTTGTAGGAGATCTCAATTCTTTAATTGTACCGCGAGGAGGCGAGGATGGAGGAGTGAGGAGGCTTCCTGAGGAGTCATGAGCAAAGATACACGGGAGTATCCTTTGCGGAAGTGTTTTATCGACTAAACGTGACGCAAGCATTAATTCTCCTCCCCCTTCACATCGTGCCACAGTTTATTAATTATTATTATTATGTTTACATGTACAAGACACAAATGTTTGTCAAATAACAACACCTGACAGATGCAGAATTATATCAAAGCACAAGAAAATGAAAGAAACAAATAGAAACTAATATTATACAACGAAAAGCAGTTAATAACTGGAATTCGTTGTTAATAATAACTGGTAATATTGATTAAAATATGGACAAATGTGGTATTTTGTGGAGGCCGAAGCTTACAATATAAATAGTTATCTCTAATGTTCAAGAATCCCGACTAAATCCAGTTGTGTCATCATTAATTGACGCCGCTTTAAAGTGACGTTAAAGGGAGCGAGGATATATCATTTCACTTGATTCAATTCCTCTGTCCTCGCGTCTTTTCCTGGCGCTTTTCCCTCACGTCCTGAAGGGGTGGAGCTAAGGAGCGAGGAAAGGAAGCTAGGAAAGGAAACGAGGATGCACAAATAAGAATTGGGAAGCACCCACAGCTAAAACTAATCAGGAATAATAAGTCATGGAAAAGGATTCTGGGGAATGCAGTTCATGGTAGAATGACAATGGTCCGGGGAGGAGTGCTCTCTGGTGGATATCCTGAGCAGTGATCGTAGCATGTACTTGCTTTAAGGAGCGTATTCCAAACGCTCCTTAAAGAGTCTCAGAAATTCAAGGGGGAGGTGGAGTCATTACTGAAAAATATCTTATTTCGTAACATATGCGGTCAGTACCGCCATTCCCAACTGTTTAAAACAGTTATGTATTGTCTTTGTTTCTAGTCACCTTATTTAGATCATAAACCATCATTTGAAAGTTAAACAGAGTTAAACAGCACCTACCTGCCAACATTATATTAAAAAAGCTTTATTATTTTAAAGGGAGGTTGTCAACTGTTTAGTTGCAGATGCAATTTATCAATTATTAATCAAATAAATATGACTTATTCCATTAGATATCACTTATTATCCCTTATTCCATTATTCTAGACACTTCACTTAGACATTGATAAAGGTTTTGATTCCATAAAATAAAAACACACTGTCTTCCTTCCAATACGAATAGCTCTATCCAATACTATAATTCTATTCATAATCTAACATGACTTAATATCTACTCAAACAACCTCAGGCAGGAAAACAGAAAATGTTTTCAACGAATGCATAATCCACTAGGGCTACATTAGACATTGTTTTCAGTGAAGCCTGACTGCTCATAACAATATGAAAATCCTCAGACATACCCAAAGCTTTTTCTCCTGTACCCAAAGATCCTCCACCTCTAAGACTGTCTTCTGCTCTCTAATCGATACGGCGTACTTTCCACTCTGTTGCGCTCAGATTATCTGCCAGATACACAAAACGCACAGCTCCAAAAGTAGGCCATCTCTCTCTTTTTTTTTTTTTTTTTTGCAATATTCTTTTTATTAAGACATAGGCAGATTTTACAAAGTGATTTTACCTGACATAACCCCACCCTTTCATTTGAGGATCAATGTAGATCACTGTGTTTATATGGCTCTTCCAAGGAGGAAAACTGGAGAATCAATTGTCCTGCTTCTGTTTTAAAAAGACAGCTCCAAAGCTGTGGTTGTTTATGATAAACATGCTAGAAAATTCTCAAACTTACATCACCTTGTCAATAAATACAGGGCCAGTTGTACACCAAATTGTTATAGAAGATGGTCTTTCCCCAATTTGTGCATGGTGTCTCGTTAAATTGATCAAACGGGACATATTTATTAAATTTATAATATTTCAAAAAATGTGTACTCCACAAATAGTCCACAAAAAATATTAAGCAGCCCAACTGTTTCAAAAATTGATAATAATAAGAAATATTTCTTAAACACCAAATTAGCATTTAAGAATGATTTCTGGAGGATTGTATTAAGATTAAAAGTTCAGCTCTGTTGTCACAGGAATTATTCACATTTTAGAAATATATTCAAATATAAAACAGGTGCTTTTAATGGTAATAGCACACAATATTACAATATTCATAATATTAATGTTTTACTGTATCTTTGATCAAAGGAAAGGAGCCTTGGAAAACATAAGAGACTTTCAAAAACAATAATAAATCTTACCGACCCCAAACTTTTGAATAGTAGTGTATAACACAAAGATGCTGATTTTATCCTTGACTGAACTGTAAAGGTGGATTTACAGCTCTGGAAAAAATTAAGAGACCACTTAACATTGATTTTTCAATGTTAAAGGGTTAGTTCACCCAAAAATGAAAATGATATCGTTCCACACCCGTAAGACCTCCGTTCATCTTCATAACACAGTTTAAGATATTAGTCCGAGAGCGTATCCAAGTGTATACACACTTTACAGTCCATGTCCAGAAAGCTAATGAAAACATCACCAAAGTAGTCCATATGTGACATCAGTTGGTTAATTAGAATCTCTTGAAGCATCGAAAATACATTTTGATCCAAAAATAACAAAAACTACGACTTTATTCAGCATGGTCTTCTCTTCCTTGTTGGTGTTCAAACCTCAAATAAAGATTCAAATGGTTGTGAATCAGTGAATCGATCAATGATTCAGATCGTATGCCAAACTGCTGAAATCATGTGACATTGGCGATCCGAATCATTGATCGATTCACTGATTCATTACCCTTTGAAACTTTATTTGAGGTTTGAACACAAACAAGGAAGAGAAGACAATGCTGAATAAAGTCGTAGTTTTTGTTATTTTTGGACCAAAATGTATTTTCAATGCTTCAAGAGATTCTAATTAACCAACTGATGTCACATATGGACTACTTTGATGATGTTTTTATTATCTTTCTGGACATGGACAGTATAGTGTGCATACACTTATCTTAAACTGTGTTCTGAAGATGAACGGAGGTCTTACGGGTGTGGAACGACATTAGGGTGAGTCATTAATGACATCAATTTCATTTTTGGGTGAACTAACCCTTTAAGTGGTCTCTTAATTTTTTCCAGAGCTGTATAAAGAGGGACGTATAGGACAACCATAACCAAAGGAGAGCATCGTATAGGAACATTTATTACTTAGTTCTACGGACTGTTTCAGGCCCAAACTGCAAAACTCTGTAAGAACCCTAGATCTATAAATATTGCACAAGCAGACAACCATATGCTTCAGTCCTTATATCCCTTTTTTGTTCACAGCTTGTGTTTCAAAGCTAGTAAAGTCATCACATGGATGAAAACAGATGACAAAAATTCATGTCAAAAACGTGGCCAAACTTGCCTGAAGATATGGCCAGACTAAAAGAGACAAAACTGTCATGGCTGTAAAGCCACTGTCGGGGAGCAAGCAAAGGATTCCATTTAGATATAGTCTGACAGTGAAATTGCTTTCGCCTCCATTAGTCACCTGACCTTGTTTTGCCTATGTATTTCCAAATAAGACCCGCTTTTTGCAGCACAAGCTGGCACAGGGCAACTTTATCGGTATGCCAAGCTCCATCTCACTGGTTGGGCTCCATTAACTCTGCGTCTGAGCTTTCATGCTACACCTTCCTCCCAAACCTTCCTCCTCCTTTAAATGACTGTTGTTTTCAAGGTGAGCTAGCCTGCTCTTTTTACCAATGCCAGTAAAATCACTTAAGAAGCAAGGACATCTTGTCAAGTTGTGACCTATAGTCTATGTGTTATAAAAGTGCTATTTGAAATGTAATTATTCACACAATTGGCCCTATTCATTAAATTTTCATAATCATATAATTTAAAGCAGCACCAGGTAACTTTTCAACCTTCATAATATATTTTCAAGACTCTTGTGATGATACATCGACTTACAATAGGTTGAATGACACGTCTGCCATAGCTTGATGGGGTCTGTATCGTTTTTAATCATACTTTTAAACTTCGGGTTTCGGGTAGTAACCCGAGAACAAAAAGAACTACAAAATTCGACTGCTTTACGGCATATACGTCACTTCCACACTTCCTTAAATTCGGACGTGCGAGCCCAACTTTGTTCGTCGGATAATATAGGCATGTCCGAAGCAGCACAGACAAATAAGAAAGAAAAGGTTTTGTTGGAGGAAAGCAATAAGAGGAAACGAAAAATGATCGGATTAAAGGCAGGAGGATCAACATTGGACCAGCGTTTGCTCGTCGGCGTGAGCTGAAGGAGGTGTGCCCGACCGATGCTGTCATGCTTGTAATACGGTGATTACCTACCACTCAAACATTAAATTGAAGTATCATATAGATTCTGTAAAACGGAAACCAATAGACTAATATAATGACGCTGGCTTGTAAACGTGAGCATCGCGATTATTTGGAGTTTGAAAAAAATAAAACCCATGAAATTATATTCATATGACATGCTGAAACATATGCCACTGACTGTACCTGGGATGAAGACATTTCACACGCGACGTCAGAAGAACACCTGTATGTGAACTCCTCCTGCAGTGTTCAGGGGAACTGTTAGTGCTGCACCAACCCGCGGGGCTGCTTTTATGAACTTATTTGGCCCGCCCCGCACCCGCGACCATTAAATAGACATACGGGGTCCGCGGGTTATGAGACGACCCGCACATCACTAGTTCAGGGCTATCAGGGTAGTCATGTCAACAAATGCACACGTGATGGCATCCCCTGTTGTAGGATGACAGCTTACGACAGTAGTTGAGGACATTATTTTTTCCCAACTGTAGGGGGACCCCAAGAGCAAAAGTTGCCCAGTGTTGCTTTAATAGTTAAACGTGTGTAAGTTAGTGCACGCTCAACAACAATTAGCATAATCCCCACTCATGAGTTACAACTACATAAATTACGTGTTCAGGAACGCTGTGGAATCTTCTGGACTCCCTTCTCATATTTGGCTCCAGTATATTGCATAAATTATAAAGAGACTAATTGGCCATATGCCTAACAATAAATATTAAATTAAAATGTGTCCACCAACACATTTTAGCCAGCGTAAAAAAAGGTGGAGGTGGAGGTGCTTTGGTTAATATAATGATGATGGAATGCACCATGTTGTAATGTGCTAACAAAAATAAGAATATTTTTGAATATAAAAATGCAGTAACCAGCAATATTAACTTCTCCATTGTTGTTCAGTATTTGTACAAGTAGGATGGTTGGTCGATATAGTATTTGTTCCGCCCATCCTGTACTGTGATTGAACGACTGAGCTACAAAAGAAATAAATAAAATTAAAAAGACAGCAAACACACTCGTGAAATATTATCAAAATTCTGTGTCATCAGTTTGCTTAAAAGAACACAGAACATTTGAAAGTTTTACACACAATTTACACATGGTAGGGAATAGGTGTAAATTTCTTTCGAACCAACTAAAAATGTTTTGAATATATGAAAATTTACATCTGAACGGTTTTTCAAAGATTTTCCATGAATGATGCCCATTGGACATTGGCCAAATGAAAAAAATGGGGGGGGGGGGATTTATAAGAAGAAGAAAAAAAATAAAAAAAATTGTAGCATTAGCAGAATGAAAAACATGGCCTATTTATAAACGACTTGCCCCCTGATTCTATTTTCCAAGCCTGCTTGTAGCTTTGACCTTATTGTTCATTAATGCATGAAGATGGTTTCTCACCAGTCCCTGGTTCCTCCCTCTACTGTCTCTGTATTCAGATTGCACAGTTTGGTGAAGCTTATTGTTGTTAAAAAAAAAAAAAACAGGTCCTCATGACGATTTGTATTTAAGATGCAAATTTAACACAAATAATAAAAGCTAAAGCATTATAGCATGTTCCATTTGATAAGTCCTTTCATTATAAAATATTATGCTGTGATTTAGGTTGCTTGTTCAAACAAAACAAACAAAAACAAAAAAAGTGTAGGAAGATTTAGATGTGAGGGTGAGAATAATAAACTCTTGAGAATATAATCAAACTAAGCCATCTGCCATCAGTGGAAAATACCATGGGAGGAACTCACTCATGTCATATCTTTTATATCTTATGTGTCCGGAAAGAATTCCCAGCGCTTCACTTTTTCAACATTTTCCTATGTTACAGCCTTTTCTAAAAGGATTAAATTCATTATTTTTCTCAAAATTCTACAAAAAATACCCCATAATGACACGAATTAACGAACTAAATCAAATAGAATATAGTTTGAAATCTTTGCAAATTAATGAAAAGTAGAGCTCCAAATTGTAGAGTTCCAGCATTTTTCTGTGGTTTCTACAATCAAGTTGTAGAAACATCTCAAGTATAATCAGTGGAAACAGGATGTACCCAAACTCAATTTTGAACCTTTCAGAAAAAACAACCATCTGCACTCGACAAATCAGGCCTGTATGGTAGAGTGGCCACTCCTCTGCAAAAGGCACATGACAACCCACCTGGAGTTTGCCAAAAGGTACCTGAAAGGCTCTCAAAAATTCTCTGGTCTGAGGAATCAAAGATTAAACTTTTTGCCTGAATGGCAAGCATCATTTCTGGAGGAAATCAGGCACCGCTCATCACCTTGCTAATACCATCCCTACAGTAAAGCATGGTGAAATGTACAGAGATATCTGTGATGAAAACCTGCTGTAGAGCGCTCTGGACCTCAGACTGGGGTGAAGGTTCATCATTAATTTTCAAAGATGTCATACAAACTTCTTTACAATATTGTCATTAACAGGAATTTTGTCAAGAAAAATAAATAAATATGTCTAAAAAGATACAGGAAGATATTTTATTTGTTTGAACAGAGCTGATAATCTTCCAAACATCAGTGACGGTCAGCTGGAGGGCAGGGATAGGATGGTGCTTATCTCTGACTGGACAGGTTATGTGAGACCTCTGCTTAGATATGAGATTACTGCTCAAAAATATGCTGTAAGAAGACAAGTTCTTATCTTTAACCAACATACATGTCTACCTTACAAGAAATCCTGGCAAGAAATCCTGTCACTGCAGGACATATAGAAAGATTGTTTTATTAGGGCCGGAACAACGTGTCAACCTAATCGATTATGTTGATTATGTACTGTGTAGTGTGTTGCTTCATCATGCTATTTATGTTCCCCAAAGATGGCATGCTGAAAAGTAGCCATTATTACAAAAAATATTGAGCCTGATCTAAAGTGTGGACATTTATTAAACACAGACAGAATAAAATGGTGCTCTGAATGCTCTGCGAAACCGAAATGGCCAACAACAGCAGCACAACTTCTATGCATCTAAAAAAGAAAGATAACATCTCTCTTACCTCAAAATGGCAAGGAAGCAGCATAAGTATTAGGACCATTACACTAAAATTTTACACAGCACTAGAATACGGTTGTCAGACTCCTATTTTCTGCTTAATATGGCTGCATTTGTACAGCATTCTGCTTTTTACAAGCTGCAGTGGGTGTGAGGCATTCAATCATACTCTCTGCAACCGGTTACAAAGCATTTAACGCTGTTGTTGGTTATTTAAAATATCTAATGGATGACTCGAGCTTCAACTAGACTCATTTATTTAATTATGCTCTGTCAATCATGGTACAACTTCACGGTTTTATGGACACCGGCATGTTCGACACTGCTGCTATGGTTAGTTAGAATGCGGCTGTGACTTCAGCTGTTTGATCACACAGCTGAATGAACATATATTCAGGAAGCTACTTTAATCTCCTGAATGAACAAAACATTTCAGGATTCACACTTGTGCGCAGTTTCTGCTGTAAATCCCAGAAAAGGGACTGTGAATGCAGCCATAGTAAACACCTTTGCTGATTAGGCCTATACTGCAATAAACCTTTTTTATTTTGCAATAAATAATATCATTAGGTAAAAATGTATGCATTAGTTATAATTAGAGGTGTCAAACTGATTAATCACGATTAATCACATCTTAAATAAATAACAATTATAATTTACCAATAAATATTAACTAGGGCTGTCAAATCGATTAATCACATCCAAAATAAATAAATAAGTGTTTACATAATATACGTGTGGACTGTGTGTAATTATGTATATAAATACACACATATTAATTTATATAGTCAAGAAAAATGTTATATTTATGTAAAACATATTTATATAAATATATACATACAAATATTTCTTAAATGTATACATGAATGAGTATTTACATATACAAAATAATTATACACAGTACACACACACACTGTATATATGTAAACACAAACTTTTATTTTGGATGTGATTAATCGTTTTGACAGACCAGGTTATTAGTTATTGGTACTTTTTTTTTCTTTTGGCTGTTCCCTTCAGGGGTCGGCACAGCGAATCATCTGCCTCCATCTACTGTATTCCAATCCTCTGTATCCTCTTCTCTCAGACCAACTACCTTCATGTCCTCCTTCACTACATCCATAAACCTCCTCTTTAGTCTTCCTCTTGACCTCCTGCCTGGCAGCTCTAACCTCAGCATCCTTTTACCAATATATTCACTCTCCCTCCTCTGAAAATGTCCAAACCATCTCAACCTGGCCTCTCTAACTTTATCTCCAAAACATCTCACATGTGCTGTCCCTCTGATGTACTCATTCCTGATCCTATCCATCCTCGTCAAGCCCAAAGAGAACCTCAACATCTTCAGCTCTGCTACCTCTAGCTCTTCCTCCTGTCCTTTCCTCAGTGCAACTGCACCTTTTTTACCTCTTCTCCCTGTAACCTCACTTGGTTCTCTCTCATTCACACACATGTATTCTGTCTTGCTGCGGCTAACCTTCATTCCTCTTCTCTCCAGAGCAAACCTCCATCTCTCTAGACTTTCCTCCACCTGCTCCCTGCTCTCGCTGCAAATCACAATGTCATCTGCAAACATCACAGTCCATGGAGATTCCTGTCTGACCTCATCTGTCAGCCTGTCCATTACCACCGCAAACAAGAAGGGGCTCAGAGCCGATCCTTGATGCAGTCCCACC
This sequence comes from Pseudorasbora parva, assembly GCF_024679245.1. NCBI lineage: Eukaryota > Metazoa > Chordata > Actinopteri > Cypriniformes > Gobionidae > Pseudorasbora > Pseudorasbora parva. The sequence continues at coordinate 35,148,516 of NC_090176.1, forward strand.
TTCACCGTGAAGTCCTCTGTCTCACCTACGGCACACCTTACCACTGTCCTACTGCTCTCACACATATCCTGTACAACTCTAACATACTTCTCTGCCACTCCAGACCTCCTCATACAATACCACAGCTCCTCTCTTGGCACTCTGTCATATGCTTTGTCTAAATCTACAAAGACACAATGAAGCTCTTTCTGACCCTCTCTGTACTTCTCCATTAACATTCTCAAAGCAAATAATGCATCTGTAGTGTTCTTTCTTGGCATGAAACCATACTGCTGCTCACAAATGTCCGCTTCTCCCCTTAGCCTTGCTTCCACTACTCTTTCCCACAACTTCATTGTATGGCTCATCAGCTTAATACCTCTGTAGTTTCCACAAGCACATCTCCCTTGTTCTTAAAAAGTGGCACCAAAACACTTCTCCTCCATTCCTCAGGCATCCTTTCACTCTTTAAAACCTTGTTGAACAACCTAGTTAAAAACTCTACTGCCATTTCTCCTAGACACTTCCATACCTCCACTGGTATGTCATCAGGACCAACTGCCTTTCCTCCCTTCATCCTCTTCAAAGCTCTCCTAACTTCACCCTTGCTAATACTTTCTACTTCCTGGTCAATAATATTTGCCTCTACAACTCTTCTCTCCCTGTCATTTTCCTCATTCATCAGTTCCTCAAAGTACTCCTTCCATCATTTCCTCACCTTCCTGACACCTGTCAAAATATTTCCATCTCTATCTTTAATCACTCTAACCTGCTGCACATCCTTTCCATCTCTATCCCTCTGCCTCGCCAACCGATACACATCCCTCTCACCTTCCTTGCTATCTAACCTTGCATACACGTCCTCATATGCTTTCTAGTTGGCCTTTGCCACCTCTGTCTAAACCTCACGCTGCATCACCCTATATTCCTGTCTACTTTCCTCCGTACTCTCACTGTCCCACTTCTTCCTAGCTAACCTCTTCCTCTGGATACTCTCCTGGACTTTCTCATTCCACCACCAAGTCTCCTTGTCTTCTTTCCTCTTTCCAGGTGACACACCTAGCACCTTTCTACCGGTCTCTCTAATCACTTTGGCTGTAGTATTCCAGTCTCAACTCCTCCCTGAAAACCACACAGCACTCTTCCTTTTCCAACTTCCACCACCTTGTCTTCTGCTCTGCCTTTACTCTCTTCATCTTCCTCACCACCAGAGTCATCTTACACACCACCATCCTATACTGTCTAGCTAAACTCTCACCTACCACTACTTTAAAATAGCTAATTTCCATCAGATTACAGCGTCTACATAAGATATAGTCCACTTGTGTGCTCCTGCCACCACTCATATATGTCACCCTGTGTTCCTGCCTCTTCTGAAAGTATGTGTTCACCACAGCCATCTCCATACTTTTAGCAAAGTCTACCAACCTCTGTCCTTCTGGGTTCCTTTCCTGAAGACCAAACCTGCCCATCACTTCCTCATCCCCACTATTCCCTTCCCCAACATGTCCATTCAAATCTCTCCCTATCACTACTCTCTCACCTCTGGGAACAGCCTGCATCACTTCCTCCAACTCACTCCAGAATCTGTCTTTCTCATCTTGCTTACAACCTACTTGTGGAGCATAGGCACTAACAACATTCAACATCACACCTTCAATATCGAGCTTCAGACTCATCAACCTATCTGAAACTCTTTACCTCCAGAACATTCTTCACAAACTCCGCCTTCAGGATCACTCAACTCCATTTTTCTTCCTGTCCACACCATTATAAAACAATTTAAACCCTGCTCCAATGCTTCTAGCCTTGCTCCTTGATAAAATATTATTGGTTAATATTTATCAGTAAATTAACTTGTCTGGCTATTACCAGACAAAGCTCAACCTTTTAAAATTGAACATTGGTCTGGGGAGTCGGTACTGTATTTTCTACTACACAAGAGGCATGATCTACGGGTTTTGTTCAAATGACTCTGTGCGAAATTGGATAGTCCTTCAACCAATCAGACCAATGATCCATCACTTCTCTATCTGATTTGTGTTAAACCTGCCAATAGTGTGCCAGGTGGATAAGCCAGTTTGTGATTGGTCGGAAGCAGGATAGAAATATGTACAGATTTCCAGCCTGAGCTGCAAATCAAAGCAAATGAAATCGCCAGCTGGGTTTACCCAGTCTATACATTAATCCAAGGATTTATCAACTATTCAGAAAACAATAGATTAAATAGATTATACAAAAGAAAATAATCCTTAGATTATTTGATTAACCAAAAGGAAAAAATAATAGATTAATCAATTGAAAAAAATAATTTGTTCCAATAATTTAATCTAACAATAATTTGTTAGTTTTTATAACACCCATTGTACACCATCCTCACTGAATGAGATTACTATAAGTATAAGTACTGTAGAAAAACATCAAATGTGCAGAAATATTGTCATTAAATTACTGCAATGTGTTGTGGCTACATCATTCAGAAAGTGTTCAGAAAATAAATCAAATACTTAACAAATCAAATTGGCTCCATAGAGCTTTGTTAGCAACTTCTGGTAGCAAAAGTTCAAACCACACAAGCACCAAAGGGATGTAAGTCTACAGGGACCAGTCTACTGATGTGAAGAGTCAATCTAACACTCATGAAAGGTAGCTCTAACAAGTGTGGCAGGGTGATAAAGCTATAGGCCTGTCTCTCTTCAATCCATAGAGAAGAACAAACAGCTTTGAAGAGAGCCAGAGAGGCAAAAAAAGCCAAATCACTTGGCCATATGACATCATACAGTGACTAAAATGAACAAATAAGCGATTATTTTTTAATGCTCTTGCCCATTTGTTTTAATGGTTACATACACATTTCTCATTCAATCAATCACAAGCATGTTTGCTTTTCAGAGCAATGCTCTGTTTTGTATTTATATAACTGCATAACTGTCACACCTGCAGCCACCCAGAAAAGAGGCTTGATTATCATTCCAAAGGATGAATCAGACTATGAACATCAGCAGCAGAGAGGAAAGTAGAGTTTGAGCCCTTTTATTAAAAGGGAGGGATTGAAAAATGGAAGATTATTGAAGTCTTTCTTTTCTCCCATGCATGAGTCCATTGTGTCGAGACTCCAGGACGTTTCGATACTATCGGGTCACTTGTACTCCCGCGCTGTACAAAAAAAAAGGCCTGACAGACAAAAGACCAGGATGCAGTGCTAGAGCTTCTTAATGGAATTCTGCTCTATTCAACAGGACTATTGTATTCTTTCAGCCAGACTCTAAGAGAGAATGGAGAACAACTAATCAAAGTGGGCTGTCAGCGTGCCTTCATTTGTGTTTGACTGATGAAGGCAAATGAGTAAGGATTGATTGTACAATATAAAAGTCATTAAACTGTAATACAATAAAATGTTGGAATGACAGAAACGGACACAAAATTGTTTCAAAACTCATTTTAGCCAGAGCAGATCTGTTTTAGTGGTCTGTGGTTTTCATTAGAATGTTAATAAATCTCATTCTGGTCTTTTCCCAGCTATGTCTATTGAAAATACTACATATACAAATGTTTGCTGTAGTGCTAGAATTAAAAAGTATTTTTAATTAAAGAAATTAATATAATGGACCCTAATGGGTGTGTGTGTGTGTGGGGGGGGGGGGGGTCAGGTTAGAACTGCACACTCATAAAAAAGAGGAATAATGACAAATGATTGTACAAACCTTGAGAGAGTAGACAGAGAAAGGAGGGGAGCTTGCTCTCCCATTACCCGAGTCATTCACACAGGAACAGAGAGAGGAGAAAAGAAGCAGGGATAGAAAGCTGAGAGAGTGTGTGGGCGCATCCATAGAGTTGATTAGTATGCCCATTAGGAACGAGAAAGTTTGTCATTGTGTAAGTCTCTACAGTAAAATATGCTGGGTCAGCTGTGGCTGAATATTGGAAGTTTAAGCGTATTACCTGGAAAGAACAGCTTCTGCATATCAACATGTCTAGTCCATATAACCATTAATATAAAACTAATGTCTAGCACTAAAAATACCCATATAATTGGAAACATGTATGGGACATATACAGATGCACTTTAGACAAATAAAAATATGTCAACAATAAAAATATATATATATATATATATGAAAGCAAATGTAAATCATGTTAAAGAGCGGGCACAGGCACACTTTTCAACCAAAACAAGGTTTTTCGTTTTGTTTGTGTTTTTACGAAAACGTTCAAATTATGAAAATATTGATGAATGCAACTTTTTAGACCATCTGGTCATTACAGCAAATACGTTAGTTCAGAGAAAAGGTCTAGAATCATGCATTTGCATATCTCACTTGGTTTGACATGCAATTAAATCTGTTCATTTGAAGTTGAGCACCCAAAACTGTCTAAATACCTTTCGGGGAATGTCTAACATCTGCCTTTTTTCTGTGTGCAAAGTTATCTGTATGTTGTGACTCATTACATTCAAATTCAGCTTTATTAGTTAAGCAGGCACTTTTACCCACAATAACGTATACAACAAATTCAACAATGCCATTCATTCTAAGAAAGCAGCAACATGTGTGCTATAACACAACGTTCTGAGATTGTTAGATGGGTTAGTACTGTGCAGTGTTCTGTCAATGACAAGCACAAAAAAGAAAGGTAACACCTTACTGACTGTCATGGTTGCCAGTAATTAATGACCATCTGGTCGAGGTGGATGCATTGCACTGTAGGCTAAATGGAATGTTTGATGTAAACATTCGGACTTTAATGCAGTGTTTCAGCAACAGATCTTGTTGATAAAACTACTTATGCTTATGTGGGTGTGCATAACTGTGATGTGCATTTAAAACTAAACCCATAATAGAGACATGCTCTATTGTGCATTATAGCTCCATAATGACTTCTTCCGTGTAAAAGACATTTATATACAACTTTCTGGACAGATATTGTCCCACTTCTGTTTGTTAGTGCAATATCAGTTTTTACAGAATTAAATATTATATCACAAGATGTTCTGCTCAAAATGTTGCAGTTGTCACAATGACTCATCTTTTACGTGCATTGATAATATTTATTTTTTTAGATAAGTTTGAGCTCTAGGGGTATAAAGTAATGAAAAGGGAATCAGCTTTGAGTCTGAGCTGATGTGCCATTGTAAATGAGATGGCCATGCCGACATCTGATAGAGGGCCAAAAACTGGTACTGAGAGGGAAGGTGTGCATTGTGTCCAATCACAAAAGACATGACATTTCATTGTTAAACTATGGTAAATTTAAAAAATCCAACCAAACGGGAGCTTCATTAAGACATACCTCAATCTAATTACAATAGAATAGTTTACCCAATATTTGTGTTTACTGTTAAAGGTGCACTATGTAGTATTTTTGCAGTAAAATATCCAAAAACTAGGCTAGTGTTATATATTTTGTTCAGTTGAGTACTTACTATATCCCAAATGTTTCCAACTATTTGTAAATTGTGAGAAAATTGCTATTTTAACTAAGGACCGGGACGTTTCAACATAGCGTTTGAGCGAGTTTATTCTGCAGAAGCGCTTTTCTCTTAGCAGTGTGAACATGTCACAGCAGCGCCGAGCAAACGCACAGAGTAACGTCATAACATAATTTTAAACACACTTAAATGTATCTAATATGATAAACAGAGCTGCTTTACCTTATATTAATGATCGGAAAAAGCGGAAGTATGTGCGCCCGGCAACTGTGTCCCGTCCCGTCATAATAAATGTCCCGGTACTCGCGAGCCGTGTGTTTGTATAACAATCGCTCCAGCAGCCGTGCTTAGCTCCACAACACTCGGTCCTGCTCTGCTTTACACTACAGTAACGTTAATAACCACATCCATGAACATGATTTCTGTCCGAGTCCTATTTTCCACCGGCTGTAAGGTGAAGACCACATGTCCCAAGATACTGCGCTCACACTTGGCGTCATCAAACTTTGCCTTTGTTTAGAATAAGTGCCCTCCAGTGGACGGAAAGTTTCATAGTGCACCTTTAAAGACCTTTAAAGCATATATAGTTTAGCAATATGCTAACAGAAAAACTTTATTGGAATCAGTTGTGTATCACTTCTCCCATGTACAATCATTCAGTTGTTTCAGCTAGAATACTGAATTAGAAGGAGGTTCAGGTACAGAGCAACAGAATCTTAAACAAACTGCCATCTGTAAGACCTGAATTCTTCACAAGCACCATGTACTTACTGATGTGTACAGATGGCCTTCTCCATTCATGGCGATGTACAAGCCCGTCTTCACAGACTGAATAGCAACGACCCGAAGGCCCACAGGAATGAGGTTGAACAACGCTGTAAAACAATACAGGGGTTAACACACCTGAATTTTCCATCATTTCAAATTTCTAAAGTATGAAGTGTGGAATTACTGTCAAATTCAAAAATACATTTTCAGTAAAGTGCTTTTGAATGTTGTTATGCCATTATAAGAGTGATTAGAACAAACACCTAACCCCAATAATAATAGCAAACATCACTAAAATGGATCTGAACCCATAAACTGAACATGAGCTGCACTCCATGGCATGCATAAACAGGGATAGTGCAGTGCATAAAACTGATACACAGAAATTGAATGGGGGCCTCATATTATGTAAAATAATTGTTTTTATGCCCAGTGGGCAGCAACAGAAGCCTGGCGCAGCAAGCTGCAGCATAGAAGGGTAGCGATTGGAGGCAGTAGTAGAGTGTGGCAGATTTAATGGATCTTTTGTTGTTGGAGCAGCTCTTCAGTCTTGTTAGGTAACGGCCACTGTTTGTACTGGAGGAAAGTAACAGCCTAGCTGGTGACACTAAGTGCATCCAAAGGGGTGATTTAGACCTAAAGTGTAATGAACTCACTTCAACTCACTGGTAATTGGCAGAGCTCCCAGGGTGCTAGAATGAAAATTATTTCAGAAAAGCCCTGGTCTGGTAGACTTTGGTGTGGCAAAATATGAGTGAGACAGTTACATCAAAGTGAGTTTCTGGAAGTGCTCCACTGGCACTTTGGATTCTTACAAGGGCACAAAATAGACTCATTCTTGTCTTCCAAAGCAAGCATGATATTGAAATCTCTTGTGCCATTTCATTATTTTCCTTCTCCTCCGTTTCTCTCTCCCTCCATCTCAATCTATAAATGGCTTTGCATCTAATAGAATTTATATAAATAACACATATTATTAACTATTTTACCAAAAATAGAAAAAGAAAAAAAAAGTCATACAAGCAAAAATATTATTTTATTAAGATAACACAAGAAAATCAAACAATAAATGAACAAACATTTTTGTTCAAAAGGCATTGCAAAGATGGCAAAAACATTATAGAATTATTTCATGGCACACACTGCATCTAATGCAATTAAGTGTATAAATTATATATAAGTGTGGCTTACTATAATTGTCCAAATAATATCTACATTAAATTAAACATATAAAATTAAATTAATATATATATATATATATCCAAAGTATATCTAAATATATTTAAGAAGTATATTTTTCTATCTATATTTGAGTTTGAAACCGACTGAGTTTCCCGCAAAAATGTATTCAAGTAGTTTGTTGGTTGAATTCCACAGATTATCGGATCAAAAATTTAAAAACTTTCTGTGAGTCATAATGTCACAAACAGCGAGAATGATTCAGGGCTACCGCGCCTTCTCCCTCTCTTTAAAAATGCTCACATGGTTTCAAGTGCGCATTTTTTGCTCACGTTTCGGGACAGTTACATCATTACTAAGGTTTATCATGTGCACAACTTATCAATTTAAACATTAAAGTGCTTATATAGCAGTCAGTAGTACCTGCGTGTTCTCTGAGAGTTCTCTGGTTTTATGTGCCGTCATACCCAGAATGCACACATAAACAAAACCGCCTCTCAAACAGCTCGCGAGTACCAAACTCAGCTTTTTCGCGGCTTATTGCAGTCAGAAACATCAAAATGCTCGTCTTGGTGAGTACTCACATAAACACAGTCGTGATGTCAACGTAAACAGTTGAGAAATAAAATGCCAGTATATTGGATCTGTGCATTAGCTCTTAAAGGGACAGCAGCCTAATATACCTGACACTGTCTGTGTCATTACTGTTAATCAAACAACAAAATATAATGAAAATAATTCATCTGCATTTCATTTAATGACACATTAGATTGATTCAATTTCTGTAGTATTCCTGTACCGATATTGTTAGACCTACCTGAAAAACTGAAAGTTTTTAAAACTTTTTATTGTATTTGTTCTTGTTTACATGTCTTTTTTTGAAACTCCAATTGAAGGTTGAAATCAAGCTTCCTTTGGCTGTGTGTAAAAACACAGAGTGAGCCAACATTTAGGTGAGATAAATGTATTTATAAATAATCCTCCAATCCCATTTTTCAAAATTCAGGCCATGGTTGCTGTTTGATTACCTTAGTTAAAATTTGATTTCTTAGAAAAAATGAATAATCAATGTGTTTTTATATTGTTATACGCCACTTCTATAGTTGTGTCTGATTTTGTGTAAGTGTTTTTCTTATGTTGTAAATGTCAAGTGTCATCTTCTTTTTGAGTTTGTGACTGACAGAGAGCCCTCTGCGTCACTCTATTGGTACAGCTGCATATTAAAATCAAATTAAGCAGCTGGCCTGAAGCATTTGAAAAGCAGGCCCAGTACAAGCTAATAATACACCACTGCCTCCTGAGTTATCACCTCACATGCACACACACACACGTCTCCCCAAGGACCAACCTACTGCCATATCAGCAACACTGATAACTACAGAAAATGAATCAGTAACAGGGATTTGAAAAGTGTGTGCATTAAAAGTAATGATATGCATTTGTGCCCACTTTACCTTTTAAGTGTAGCATTTTTACTCACCAGAAATATCAAGCAGTAGTTATTCCTTTTTGAAACATGTTCATGTGTTTATAATTATGTGCCATGATTATGAAATTAAAGGGAACTCACAAGAATTACTACTGTCATCCTTGGTCCCATCAAGAGATCCATCTGGGTTCATCTGCAAGTAGTATCCCTGCCTGCAATATAACCTGGTCACTATACCCTTGAGCTGGGGATCTGTGGAGAAAGACAGAAAACAATAGTTCTTGAACTATAGAATCCATGAATGTAAAAGCAAGTTTATGCAATAAACCAATTCATAACAATAATGATGTAAATAAATAGACCACCCAAAAATTAAAACTGTCTCATCATCTACTCTCCCTGATTTCATGTAAAAAAAATTTACTGAGGAACACAAAATAAAGATATTATGAAGAACACTCGAAACCAAATAACACTGGAGCCCATTTAATTCCATAATATGGGGGAGGAAACTGTGAAATTTCTCAAAATATGTTTGTTCCACACAAGAAAGAAAGTGAAAGTTTTCATAAGGGTGAGTAAATGACGGGAAAACAATATTGGGGGTGAGCTATCCCTTTAAGCATGATTATGCAGAAAGGGTAGCTAAATAAAATTATCTTTAAAGAACTGAGGCATTTTGTGCTGTACAGTAACTTTAAAATTAAGTAGACTCAGTAGCGCCCTCTTTAGCTGGGCCTGGTAAAAATGTATCTTTACCTAGTATACCATACAGCAAAGCCGCAACCATGTTTGAACATGTATTAACCATGTATTGGTCTTTTTATTTGAATTAATTTAATTATTACAGGGTTAATGGGGGTTTAAGGAAATAAAAAACAAATAAGAACATTAAAATAAGTTCTAGCTCTAATTATGAAGTAATCAATTTAAAATATTTGCAAATATTATTTTATTTTAAAATATGCACACATTCATTCTTAATCATGTCTAATATGTCAAAAATTCAAAAATGTCTTGTCTCTTCACATTCATTTATGAATTACACGAATCAGGTAAATTCATTTAATAAAAAACAAGTTGAGTAGTTTGCATCACTAGATAATACTATTGATTGTTGGACATGTGTATCATAATTTGTAAAACATAAGTAGCTAAACATTTAATTTTGGATAATCTTACCAAACAATCTTTCACTGTTAAAACTAAAGCTTCATGTTGAAATTCACACCCATCTTCTGTGAACAGTAAGGACTGCCTTCTTTGATTTGCCATCTCAGGCATTTTGTCATTGACGAGCGTTGTTAGACGGCTGAGGCAGAGCAGCCTAAAAATGTAACTTTTAATAATTTTTGTCATCTTAACAACAAAAAGAGCAGAGCGTAATTGAGTCCAGCATAGCAGCATTAAGAATATCGGGGGGGGGATGTTGTTACATTATTGTGATGACATAACTGTAAAGCAAAACAGCAGAAAAATACAAAGAGAACTAAAATTTGTTATCAACAATAAGCTTATAAGACAAATCATTGAGGTAACCAGGCAAGTGAGCTCGCTTAGTCGCTTTTCACATGAACAAGTTTGATCAGTAATGTAATCTGATTGCTAAACAGAAGGGAAAGATTTCTTGCCCCTTATTTTGCATGCACAAATGGTCACAGGTTTGTTTTTTTCTTTGTTTTTTTTGGTAAAAGATTATATTGGATTTTAGGATGTCAAACTGTAGTAAAAATGAAGATAATGGAAAGTGTGTCCCCTCTAGGTCTTTTTATGTCAATAATTGATTCTGAATGAATTTGCTGTGTTCATCATGACTTCTTGCTTAGAACAGTAAGAGTAACAGATTGTTTTGTCACATGAGAGTGGAGATCTAAAGGATCTAACAAACCAAAGAAGGTTCTATTAAAACACTGTCCTTAAAACACAGATTACAGCTACGCTGTTTTAAGACGTCTCTGCTCAGAAGTATCGCTAAGGGAATACCGGACGTGTGCATACTAGACAGTGCTAATTCACAAAGACACAGAACAGCAGTTTGCAATGTTGGAACTCATCTAAATACAGAAGACATATGGTGGAAAAGTGTTCAAAAGCTGCACCAAGCATTCAAACCAAATGATCTTGTTCCAATTCTTCTGAAGCACTACATGGAGAGACGTGTTTCTCCAGGTTTGACATCAAATAATTTGTCTTCAAATCAATCATAAAGTTTGAATATGTGGACGCCAGCTAAATTTGCAGTCATATAGGTTAAGAATGACATGAGGAAGAGTAAAAGCTCTGGGAATTATTCCATTAAAACTGTAAATGCAGTGTGGATTGTAAAACGATAGTTTAAAACAACAACAACTACAACAAAAACAGTAGCTTTGGTTGTTTAACTCTGGGGAGGCTGTGTTGTGGTTATAGTAAACACTGCTTGGGGGTAATCACATAAATAGATGCAAGTGCCACCAATTTCAATAGAAAGGAAGTGAAAAGCGAAGGATTTTTAACAGCATAATGTGCTGTAGTCTTTCGGTTATAAGGGTCTCCTGTGATACACTTAACCAGCCTTGTTGTGCTTAACTCCAGGCTGGTAAACAAGTAACTACCTTGTCATATTGATGTATGCACAATGCTGCTGTTTACCGTTGGCCTGCTGCCCTGGATTTGCCTGTTATGCCAGGGCAGAGCTAAAGAAACTGGCACATCAAAGGTGGAGAGAGAAAAAGAAAGAGAGGGCAAGAGAAAAGAACAAAAGGTGGAAGGAGAGGGCGAGTTTAAAGGGGAAAGAAAGATACAAAGAATGCTAATCACAGTGGTGCTTTATGATTTCCGCCTCCACCTACACAGCGATAGTGCTGAGACAGCATCCTGAGACACTTCAAGACAGCAAAGAGCTCCCCAGAATTTACTTAGACAAGCAGTATGGAGGAAAAAAACAAAAAAAAAACAAAGAACAATCTGAGAGATGGGCAAGAGCTATGGCTTCATGTGCAATATTGAGAGGATGTAAGGAAAATGACATGAGTGGTGCTTGCCCATGCATGCAAAACTCACCAGTGTGATGCAAGAATGTTACTACATGTGGTTGGTAAAGTGTTTTTATGGTTATTTCATTTGTCTTTTTAGCATGCTGCTATGCAGTTGCTACTGTGCTCTGAGTTGTTTTTTGCCTGTTGCTATGTAGTAGATTGGGTGTTGCTATGACGTTGCTTAGTAGTTGCTAGGTGGTTTCTTACTGGCCCAATTCAAAAGAACCCACCTTGAGTATCTATACTCTGGGGGGGTTAAAAAGTTGCTTAAAGTGATAGTTCACCCAACAATAAAGCATTCTGTCATCATTTACTCAACCTAATGTTGTTTCAAAACTATGTGATTTTTCTTCTGCGTAACATAAATTCAGATATTTTGAGAAATATCCAAGCGTTCGTATATATTAAATGGAAGTCGATGGGCTCCAATGTTGTTCAAAATATCTTCTTTTGTATTCCACAAAAGAACGAAATTCATACAGACTTGGAATGACATGAGGGTTGACAGATTTTTCATTTTTGTGAGGATTATATACCTCACATTACCTTTATGAACTGCTTTATTGTCACACTGAGAATAAAGAATCAAGAATTGTGACATTTGAAAATTCTGAAAATGCATCTATTTTTTAAAGATGATTGATGTTCATAACATGCATCCTTATAAAAGGTTAGCAGCAGGTGCATGGTTTTGTGTGTGTGGTGGATAGAGACAGAAGGAGACAGACAGGTGGAGGCAGCTATCATCAGACAGAAGGGGATGGGGCGAATGTCTCACTGCACACAGCACCAGCTGCAGACTTAACCACATGTGATTGACCCACTATAGACTTTCAGGAACAGAAGGGCTTTTCCAGCTTTCGTAGGCATACCCACTATACGGTCACAGGAAGGAGTGAGAAAGATCTGTCATTACATTAACTCTTGTACAATACTCTCTTTCCAAATATTGATGTAACTGATGATGAGAATGACTGGAAGAATAAAAAAAATTTGGTATTTCTTGTGTGAGTATATATATGTTCCGTGAAGATTTTTTGTAAATTTCCTACCGAAAATGTATAAAAAATTATTATTAGAACTTCACTCAACCCCTTAAACCTCACTCCCATTAGGGTCAAAGTCACCAATGTACCCCTCCTGTTCCAACCGTTCTAAAAGGGACTCGAACCCGGGTCTGCTGGCATGAAAGTCAGACGATCTAAAAAGGAAGCTAAAGGCGGCAACCTCTAGCTTCAGTTGATAGAGCATCTCTTGAGGACAGAGGAGTGAGGTTTTCTTGCACAGTGAATACTAGCTGGCCTCTAAAAACTCTATAAATAACAATGAATATCATCGTTATAACCATTTCATTTTGGAAAATGGCGGAAATGAAAAACCAGAGAGTAATTTAGTCATTATAGGGGAACTGACATCAAGCTCAGTAATTTAAACAGTTCAAGAACAAGCACCACCTTACACTCAAGCCTAAAAGAGGAGCTGTGCACTTTCAGTCAGGACTAATTGAGTGTATGCAAGATTCATCAGACTTTTTTATGCGACTTAGCATAGAGAGAGATTAAAAGCTAGTATCCACTGGTGGGCTTCCGTTTCTTTGAGCATTCTACACTGTAAAAACTAAAGGTGCCTCAAAAATCCTATCGGGTGCTCAAGGAACTTCAAAATGTATTTTAAGTGCCTCAAAGCTCTTTCTCCTATAGTAGGGTTACTTGTGGAACCACTTACAGTCGTTACGGTTCTTGCAGGAACTTTTGGGAACCTTTAAGCACTCTGTATTCAGTCATGAGGTCCTTGAGTAACCTTTTAACTACCATGAGACCTTGAAGTGCTTTAAGGGAACTTAGAGGAACTCAAATTCTATAAAACGGTTCTTGTAAGATCTGTAAACATTTCAGTGGTTCCTAGAAGATCTCTTTTGTAAAAGCCAGCATCTGGTGGAACCTGGAAGTTCTCTGAGGCCATATTAAGATATACATGTTGTCTATATATATATATATATATATATATATATATATATATATATATATATATATATATATATATATATATATATATAGCCTATATATATATATAGGCCTATTATTATTATTAATAATAATAATAATAATAGGCCTATGTCTTGGTCTGTTTTTACCGACGACAAACAGTACAAATGTGACCGCTAAATGAACAGCATTTGATATTTTGCATTTTTAAATTCTGAATTAAATAACTTTCAGGACAATAGGCTAAACTGTTCAACTAATAGGAAGTATTGTTATGTTGTTATTGTTTTCAGTCAAGTGACAATCGCGGAGCCTTGGAGGGCAAAACCGCAATAAAACTGCAGGACAAGCCTGTCAAATTTCCATCTTAAAACAAAAAATATGTGAACAAGATGCACGTTTTGGGTACTTATGATTCATATAGCGCAGTATTTTAATAACTAAAAACAGCGGGACGTTTTTAAAACGCTTAACGTGAAAAATACTAGTGTGAGTTGCACCAATAAGGATTCAATTAACGCTAATTAAGATTTGTTGATATGGGTTTTATTTTAAGTCTTGTTGCACCCTATTTTTTTACAGTCTATGGTTGCACCACGTAATTTTAAACATACATGAATTACGCAATAAAACCGTTATAGAGGCAGAGCTGATCAAGCAACAGAGGTGAACCGAAAGAATCCTTATCAGTGCATCCCACCATTAAAACAGTTATATTAAAATATGTTGCACTAATATTCTGTGTTCTGCTTTCCTGTACAAGTGCCATATCAATAAGGTGTATATTGTATTTGGTATTTTAATATCACTGTCTTACTGCATTAATAACCTAACCTGGTAAAAATGACTGGCAGGCAATGGAGGAGTTTCCCTCAAGGTGGGCGTTCCTATAAGCCTGTGACGACACGAGAAAACTATGAATGGCCAAAATGAAACTTAATACAAATATAATATTTCAAAAGGTGTAATTATTATTATTATTATTATTATTATTATTATTATTATTATTATTATTATTATATTGGGCCTATTGTAACATAACTATAATAATAATAATAATAATAATAATAATAATAATAGTATTATTATTGTTATGATAAGTAATAATAATAATAATAATAACAACAACAACAACAACAACAACAATAATCCGAAGAGGAAAGAAGGAGAAGAAGACGACGACGACGAGGGCTCTCTGGCGTCCTGCGCGCGCTCAACGCAAGAAGCGGCGATTCAAAAAAAACGGACATTTCTTCAAAATAACCGCTTCATATGACTTTTCAATTTAAGGTGAGTAAAGTCGCCAAAATAATTATACAAATTAGATACAATGTGTACACACAAGGCCACACATATACGCTTAATTGCGTAAAAATGTCTGTTTTATACTTTTTTTTATGTTTTAGTAAAAGTGAAGACTAATAAGCATTCGTATAACAACAGTTTGACTACAAATACCATAGTAAAATTGTTAGTGTATCAAAACCAGGGTTAATTTGACGTTACCATGATTTTTAATCGTTTTTTAGTACGTTTTTTTTTTAGGAAAACGATTATTAACCTTAGTAAGGGTTCATAAAGGTAATGATTTGTATAACGATACTGTGTTATGTTAAACTGCTATATTTTTGCCCTAACTCTAACCCTTTCCTTTTATATTTTTTTCTCCTCTAGTATATCTAGTATATTTAGCATTGATCTGGAAAAAAAGTGTTCATTGAGCAAATGTAAGTATATTTCTGGACTTATATAAAATAAATAAATAAAATGGTGTTTGTCAGTTAGGCCTCATAAAACACAATCTGAAAATTATTTAACCAGTCAATCATGAAAGAAAATTATTTTTAAATCAGTTTATGAATTAGGGGGTTCATTATTATTAGTTTATTATTATTATTTTTCATTATTTTATGTTTAGCAGATACATACAAACAAAGGCTTGTTGTCTTTGTTGTCCACTAGGGGGAGCCACAGGCTAAGGAAAAGTTTGAGCCTAATCCATTTCTGTCAGTTTCCATCCTTTTGAATGGAAAGAAATGCATAGATTTAGTTTATTTTTGTAACTTTGGTGTACTGACAGAATAACTGTTTATAGTTTGGTGTAAAAACCTGTGAAATGCTTATATATCATACAATGTTTATTTACACATTATAAAACAAAGTTGCCACTATTAAATATATTGCTGTCCATTAAGAATTAATTTTATTAATTTTATTTTATTTGTTTATCAATAAAAAAACAGTAAGAGGGAGTAATATTTTTTTTTAGAGTGAAGTTTTTGTTGTTGTTGTTGTTGCCGTAGCGGGTTTTGTTATATCTTAACTATTTATTAATCATGAGACATAATATTTTTTTACTGTGCAAACATCCACCCTAACCCTTTCCTTTTATTTATTTTTTTCCTCAGAACATTCATTATTATTTATCTGAAAAATAAGGTTCACTAAGCAGAAGCTAATGTAAGTATATTTCTGGTATATAGTAGTGGAATTTTATATGGTGTTTGTCAGTCAGGCCTTATTCGAAACAAATTCAGAAAATTATTTATAATTTAATCAATTTGTGGACTTAAATACCACATAATAAGAAACATTTCAATTGAAACACTAATCATTTACATGGGGCACTGGATGCTTGCCATTTGTGGCTATACTCTTTTATTCATTTATTCTAAGAATCTAATCATTCTGAAGGATCATGTTCCACTGAAGACTGATAGTGGTGAAGACTGAGATTATATATATATATATATATATATATATATATATATATATATATATATATATATATATATATATATATATATATATATATATATATATATATATATATATATATACAAATACAAATAGAAAATTTTAACTTGTATTTGTATATTATATATTTATTATTTACAACTTTACTGTTTTTACTGTATTTTTAATCAAATAAATGCAGCCTTGATGAGCATAAGTACTGACTCATGAATTGACTTTTAAAGGGACATCTCTAATGTGAGGCTGTGGACAGTTTCTGATGTCTGTTGCTGGCTGACAAGAAATGACCTCTCTGCACTTGCCCCATCTTTTGAAGGTGTGTAAATAGTTGAACAATGACTGTTTATAATTGCCCACTGTGCAACAAGAAGGCATTTTATCTTACCCATTTACTCAAACACATTGGACTATACCATCAACATGAGCCTCATTTTCATATAACTTGTGGACTTAATGGATGCAGCCATTACAGTAGTTGTTTTACTTCCTACCGTTCTCATGTTTATCGAAAACACAAGGAACTGCTAAAACGCAATCTTTCAGCAGACAGCCATCAACATGATTTAGGATCAGGCATAGAAGATGATGAGCATGATTTAGGATCAAATATCCCAGAAGCTGATGAGCATGTATTCTGTGACCTAATACAGAATGATCAAAAGTCTTGCAACCTTACTCACGAACAACTAATTGAAGGTTTAAAAAAAAGCCTTTGCTTGTTCATTTTAAAAATCCGTGAAAAGCATACAGTGCCAGCAGTTGTACAGAAAAGTGTTGTAGAAGATCTCAGAACAGTATGTGACACATTTATCACACATTACACAGAAGCCATCCGTTTTCATCTGGCAAAAAAGCAAATACACATTGAAGATGACCATGAGCTTCAGGTGTTGCTTGATAACGGCTTGTTTTTTGAGCAGTGCATAAAGAACATTAGTTCTGAATGGATGCTGGAACAATACTGCGTCAGGGAGCTGGCTATGATCAAACCTATCGAGATATGCCTTAACAAACAAGAGAATGAAAAAATAATTTCATTCCAGTACATCCCCCTACTTGCTTTGCTGCAAAAGCTTGCAAAGAACAAAGATGTCTGGGCCACTCTCAATAAAGCCCAATCTGCAAATGATGAAATCCTCACAGATTTTACAGATGGTGAAATGTTTAAATCAAACAGACACATGACCTTTCATAGCTTACGTCTCCATTTTTATGTTGATGAATTTGAAGTGGTCAATCCACTTGGCTCAAAAAGAGGAAGACACAAACTAACCGCGGTCTATTTTAAGCTGGGAAATCTGGACCACAAGGATACATCCAAGATACAAAACATTTATTTGTCCACACTGGTCCACCATCGTTTCCTCAAAAATGACCTCACATCTTATGACGAAGTACTTCAGCCTCTTATTACTGATCTTGCAGTGTTGGAAACTACTGGGCTTATGTTGTCATGTGAAGGAGAAAGTAGGTTATTTAATGGTACAGTGGCATCTGTATCAGCAGATAACCTGTCTGCGCATGCCGTAGCAGGACTCACCAGAAGTTTTTCATCTGGTAGAGTTTGCCGTTTTTGTCTGGCAAATGCAAAAGACATCAAAACTAAATTCACAGAGGAGGAGTTCACCATGAGGAATGCTGGCAATTACAGGTATCATCTTGATGCTGTTGAAGAAGATTCAGCCAATTCATCAGTCTATGGAATCACCAATGCCTGTTGCTTTTCAAAGCTGGAGCATGTACCCTCTCCAATAATACATCTCTTTCCACCGGACATTATGCATGACTTCTATGAGGGGATAATACCAATGGTCCTTAGTCTAAGTATTTCCCAGTGGCTAAAAGAGAAATACTTTGCACTAAGTGACTTAAATTATGAGATTGAGCACTTTCCTTATGGCAAAAATGATGTGCTATCAAAACCTGTACCACTCTCAGATAGAGCTCTCAAAAGTTGTCGTTTGGGAGGCAGTGCCACAGAGAATCTTACCCTTTTTCGACTACTGCCATTTATGATTGCAGAACAAATTCCAGAAACCGACTGTTTATGGAGGCTCTACCTCCTTCTTCGAGAGATAGTGGACATTGTCATTGCTCCTGTTATAAGGAGATCCTGGATTCCATATCTATCAGAGAAGATAGTTGAATTTTTGTCCACATTCCATCAGCATTTTCCTGGGAAAATCACCCCGAAGATGCATTACATGATCCATTATCCAAGATTAATCCTATCTTATGGTCCTCTGGTGCATCTGTCCTGTCTCCGCTTTGAAGCAAAACACCAGTATTTTAAAAGAGTGGCCAGAGTTCTTGGGAACTTTAAAAACATTACGAAGACTCTTGCCAGGCGACATCAGTTTAGACAATGCTGGGAACAATCAGATACTGATTGCATTGGTATCACCGCTGAAACTGCAGACACACGAAATATTCCTTTACAGGCTCTGCCAGTTGACGCACGTGAAGCCTTAATGTCTCAAACAACCTCTCTGCCTGGGACTGTCAGTAAAACAACATACATATATGTAAACAGTGTGGCATACCATATGGGAGACTGCATCGTTGTCAACACAGCACATGCAGAGGAGATACCAGTGTTCATGGAGATCCGGGGAATATACTGTGTCAATCAGACTTGGCTTCTGTGTGGGAAAATGTTAATTCCTTCATACTTCGACAATCATTTCAACTCATATGTTGTTGAGGAGACGTGTCAATGGACTGTTGTAAAACCTGGTGAGGAGATTGGCCACCACTGCCTTGATGGTTACAGGAAGTCAGATGGGCAGATATCAATACCACTTCGACACTGGATTACAGTCAGTCCCGCTTGATAATAGTTTTTCCTTTCTCCTTTTTTTCTAAATAATCATTTTTATTTCAGATAAATGTTGTATTTAATAAATTATTTTTCAAGTTAATTATTTCATTTGATATAAGAATAAAATGTTCTCTCTTTTAGAACACCAAATAGATGGAGATACATTATTGGCACTGAACGACAGGATGGTGGAGCAATTGGTGCCAATAATAAAACAAAGAATTCAATTTAATCGAATGATGGATAAGCTGAATATGGGCAAGAATAATGAGTATGTCAATTTAATTAAAATCTGAAATGTTTCTGTTTTAGTTTTTAAAATTAGTTCAGCAGCAGTACAATTTATAATTTTTTTTAGAAAAAAGAGAAAAAATGTTAACCGTGACAATAATGGTTATTTTGTCCTGTAGCTTAGTACTCACTTCAGGTGGAAATGGGTCATCATCTAATATAGATCATGAGACAAATGCAGGACAAACATGGCCAACAATTTTCAAATTACCAGATTTCCCAGCTCTGCTAAAACAAAAAATGGAAAACAACATGGCTGAATTGCACCAGCCAACATTCCGTTCTAAATGGAGGTCACAGATTGTGCAGGTGCTGTTCGACTACATAAGCACCATAACTTGGTAAGACACACACACACAATATATATATATATATATATATATATATATATATATATATATATATATATATATATATATATATATATATATATATATATATATATATATATATATATCACTGATAGAAAACATAACATTTTGAATAGACATCTGAGTAAATATTAGTTACATCTTCTGTTGAGTGTCCACAATGATACTACACGTACTTTATACCAGCAAATGTATCATTTCTAAGGTATCCTACACAGCAGCAGTATAAAGAAGTGTGTACTGCACTCACTGAGATGTATCCAAACTTGAGAGACCAAACCGGCATTGGATATGTGAGATGTTTTTTTTTATTTTACAATTTCACCACTGCCCTAAGTTTGCGCATAACTCCTTTAGAAATTCACCATTCGCTTAAGAATAAAAGCTACTTTGAAAGTGAATGATAACAGGAGAATGATCAAATGATGTCAGAAGTTTCATTTGTGTCTAAACTTTCCCTTTAATACCAAGACTACTATTAAAGAAACAGTTAACCAAAAAATAATAATTCTGTTATTGTTTACTCATCCTCAAGTTGATGCATTAATTTATTTGTTCTGCTGAACAGAAAATAATATATTGAAGAAAGTCAATATAGTTCAAAGGAACAAAGAAATGTATACAAATTTGGAACAACTTGGGGGAGAGTAAATGATTAATAATAATAATAATAATAATAATAATAATAATAATAATAATAATAACAATAATAATAATAATTTGCTACATTTAAGTGCTATTTCTGGGTCCTCATGATGACTGAATTATAATTTTTGGGTGAACTATCTCTTTAAATTGTTTGTTGTTATCAGGAATCTTGGCATGGAATGTTGAGAAACAAATTCAAGAAGGAACGGAAACCTCTTGTAGATCTGAATTTAATTAATGTGCCAGGACAATACATGAGAAAAGGAAGAAAAAGAAGTCTGGATGAAAATGAAAATGATACTGCTTCAATTGCTGATGTAAGTTTAATACACTTGCATTTAAAATGTTCTGACTGCATAGCACATCCTTCCAGTTTTTGTATTTGTCTGAGAGTGCTGCTCTTTCGTTCACTGTTGACTATAAACTATTACAACTATTGTTTTTTTTTACTCAGATGACTACAGAGGATGAATTTAGTATTAGACAGCACATTAGCAAGATGAACACACAATGTGAGAAAAAGAAACCTAACATTTCCATGCTCCAGGATAAAATGAAGAGAACCGAGAGGGATAGAGATGTCTACATAAAAGAGAAATCCACTCAGGAAGTACTAATTAAGTACCCTGCCTTACGCTTACCGGCAATTGTAAGATTGACATATCTTATCTAAATCAAAAACAATAATGTGCTTCAAAATGTATATCAAGTGCCATCTAAATATCTTTGGTAATGTAAATTCTGAAAAGATCTTTTTTCAAATCAGATTTTTTCAGAAATGAAAACAAAATACAATACTGATGTGGACAGAAGAATTTTGACTGGATTTGGGACCACTGCAGAAAAAATTGTGACTGAGGCACAAAGAAGAGGTGTGGCTAAGGATCTACTGGCTATGTACAACACTGCACTTCAATCACATGCTGAAGAGGCACACAAAGGTGAATATTTTGTATTGCTTACATTAGATAAGCAATGAAAGTTTATAAGTAAAATTATTTGTTTCTGTAATTGTGAACCCTCACACTCAGCATAAACATGCATTCAACATATAATTTGTACAGTCAATATTTTTGTCCACAGCTACTGTATGTGTTTTTTATATATATATATATATATATATATATATATATATATATATATATATATATATATATATATATATATATATATATATATATACACATATACACATATATACATACATACATATATACATATACATATACATACATATATACATATACATATACATATTATATATATATATATATATATATATATATATATATATATATATATATATATATATATATATATATATATATATATATATATATATATATATATATATATATATATATTAAATCATTATTTTCTTTACATTTCTAGGCCTCATGGTCATTGCAGGAATCCTTGTCTTGCCGTACCTGTTACATGATGATCCTGCTGGACTGTATGTAATAAACAAGGTCAGTTTTTAATTATGCAAATGTTTTGGGTCATTGATGATTCAAATAATCAGCTTAAAGTTATGCCAGTTATTGCTAGAGATTTTGTGCAATTAGCCGCTCCACAACCTTAAAGCCACTGCTACAAAGAATAAATGGCCTTGAATATTATGTATATTGTTAGCTTAGTGACCAGCTAAATTTGCTGTTCCTTATTTTTAAGTCACTTTGGATAAATGTGGAAAATGAATACATGTTAAAGTTTTGTAATGAAATTGTATCTTAACCCCTCTTTTTTCAACCAACAGCCTCAACAGAACCTCACACCAACAATGGTGATCACTGGCAACCCATTTGGTGAAAGCAGCATTGCAGTATTTCTTGATGGTGAAGAACTGTTTGCTGATGAACCGGATGACATAACCATGGGAGTAGGCCTCACTATTAGTGCCTACTTCCTATTCAACATACAATACAACAAACCAATTAAAAATACACTTACTTTTCTGCAGCATCTGTTAGGGATTCAGAAGGAGAGCATCAAGCTACCTATAATTGTGTTAAGGCTCATAAATTACTTAAAATGCCAAGTGTGAACATGTTACAGTTGACTGCATTTTACAATCTACTATAGTAAATTTGAATTGTACTATTTGTACTATTGAATTGTATATATATTTTAACAATCATATTTATCTTTTATAAATATGCATATGTATATGCATAGTTTTTCATGTGTAAACTTTATGTATAATGTATTAACATTATTCACTTCACTGAAATAGATGTTGATGTAGCTATTGACTGTTCAATGTAAATATTTATTTAACTTTTTATTCAATCAATATTGTTGTTTATTAATAAAAAAATGTTTGCTTTGCATTTGGTTTTAGTTTTTCATTTTTCAATCAAATAAAATGTAAATAGATAAATGTTATTTTATAGTAGATAAAAGTGCGTTATAAATACAATTATTATTATTATTATTATTATATGGGGGGGGGGGGGTAGTTACATTGGAAAATGGTGCCTTGAAGCACCCTGGGTGGTTCATAAGGAAGGGTTCCTCAGGAATCCTGGGTGGTTCCTCAGAGAACCGCCTCTTTTGAAAGGGTGCCTAGAGGATCTACAGACGGTTCCGCCGGTGTGGCAAAGTGAAGAACCCCAAAAGGTTCCTCGAGGCACCTTTTATTTTTACAGTGTAATTGGAGGCAATACGTAGCGTCCAAACAGCGTGTTGAACCATCTTTTGCAGTGAAGACTCTCTGTTATATTTAGCACGTATCTGGATAATAAGCATCAACGCAATGAACTTTCACAGTGGATAAATACAGAAGTACAATCAATACAATGACAATAAATGCCACAAAAAAATCTGGGTAGTTCATTGATAAAGATGTTTTCTGCACCCTTCCTGGTTTTCGACATGCTTTTAGTGAAACTTGAATACAAGGTTAGAGTTATACATTTTGCTTTAAAATAACTTTTTCAACCTTCCACCTACTAAATTTATAAATTGAATTTGGCACATGGCATCTTCGTAAGCAATCACTTCACAACAATGTTTAGTTTTTCATGGCCATGGGACATAAAATGTCCTGTGGAGTAAAAAGGGTAAAAATTGCTACATGGCAGCACTCTGAGATGCAATCAAACAGATAGCCTATCTGTTTCGAACAACGAGTTTTTAAATAAATGAAAGATGTGATTCTTGGAGACCTTTCATGTCTGGAGCCGTTTTCCTGAATTCATAGACGTTTACAAACAGCTCAACCACCTCACTTTATTACAGTAGTGACATTCATATATCAGACATGGATGGTTTGAAATGGCATAAAGGTGCAGCATCCAAATAAACTGAAATAAAATGCCAACAGTTGGTCAATTTCAATATCTGACCTATAGTGAGCTAATTTACCACTGTTGAAGTGAAATCCTGGGTAAAAGCTAAAACATACATCTGTCAAAACGTCTTAGACATTTATCTAAGACTTTGGTCACGACTCACAGCATTGACTGGGCATTTGAAGTCAACAGTCTGTGACCGTTCTGACATCTTAAATTGAAACGGTACCTTACAAACCAAATCTTGTGCCAATGTTGGAAAAGCTAAAATACTGATATATAGAGGTTTTCTTAGACACACCAAATTTTGCTTTATGAGCAAAGAAATATTTTATCCCAGAATTTTGTTTTATATGACAATAATGGCACAAATTGAGTGAGAATACAAATGAAAGGTTTCTTGTGCTTGCTAGTGCTTATACAAGTCAGAAGTAACCAGCAGGATATGTTCAATGATAATGGATCAATGCAACATGACACATATCTCTGTTAAAATCTGGCCAAGCCAATGCCCTGTCAATAATAGCATACTGTTTGAGAGTCTAGAAAGTCAAATAAGTCAATATTAAACCTTGGTTAATGTGTTTGGATGCGGTGCTGACCAAACCGTGAACCACAAGCTTGAGGTCTACACTAGCACTCCAAATGCAGGAGGGGAGAAACTTGACCTTTCTTTTGGCAAACTGATTTTGCCATTATTATCATCGTTCATTTGCCAGACATTAGACAAACCTAAAGGATACTGACAATTCGCTTGAGGATTGTTTTTTTTGTTTTTTTTATCTACTGTCTTCTCTGATTTCTGTTACTACACTGCCACGAGGCAAAATGTCTAAGTTCATGGTCTGTGCATGCTTTTCCATACTCTTGGGGATTTTTCTTTTGTCTGCATGTCACGACCTAAAAGCCAGAGTTAAAATGGAGACTACTGTAGCATCTCACTGCCTTGTATGATGGGAGATATGCTCAAAAGCTTGAAAGTGTCCCTGTCCCCTACTAAATTACCACTACTAAGCTAACAATTATTTCCCCTGAGCACACTGGCCACATGTGAAAGAGCCTAGGACGGTGGGCAGGCTAACGCTCAGCTTCATAGAGCCCCTGGTGCGCCCTCAAGGCTGTGAAAATGCTCACTGAAGAATTTTGTAAATCTAGCTGCAATGGGAAATTAATGAGCTAAATCCCAGGGGGTGCTCCGTCAAAAGTAACTCAGGCAACAACGCAACAGGCAGAAGGACTCAAAAGAGCCTGTCTAACCAGCTGTGAGCACGGGTAGTCATCTTGAACAGCAAATGCTTGAAGACACCTCATTTTAATATTTTTTAAATGCCCATGTGCAATTGTACACAGTGACGTCATGGCTAAGCTTGACCTAAAAGCTTTGCAAGAAGCAGCTTTCCAAAAAAGTTAAACCTAGGAGTGTAAGGGGAGGCCATGAGCTGTTCGCCATCTGTAATAAGATGGCCGTCACAGGTGCACGTTAGCTGAGACGTTGCAGGGCTAATTCATCACTCTCAGTTTCTCCTGGCAACAGCTACATCTTTTACTCACTACTTATTTGTGCAAGATTCCCCTCTGGACATCTCTGACAGGTACCGTGATATACAGTATGCCAATTCACCACCTCTATTATAGTTTTATCAGACTGTAGCTGATCTATTGGAAAAGCTGACCGCCTACATTTTAGGGCCAAAAATGTACACACAATACACAGATATTTTCTGGTTGTAAAAATGAGTATTTAACAGCCATGATTATGATTATTCATTAACATATTAACTCTATGATATATGATTGTCTTGAGCTGAATGTCATTTTATGAGATTGTCTCCTAAAAAAATTGCTTATCAATTTCTGATTTTATAAAAAATGTGTTATTGTTGCCATTATTATAAAATACTTGCATTTATAATAACAAATATTTAAGTCATATAATTTTTCATCTGAATAGGTCTCTGTTACGGTGGGGGTGACAGAAAGCCTGCATTTTAATTTTAATCTTACCTAAACTGAATATTGTGTCTCTGGCATTTCCATTAAGATAAGCTGTCACTGAATGTTGTTTACTGATTGTGTGATACAGTGATAGCTTTTTTTTTTTTTTTGTTCCTGCAACACGTTGGGCACCTGCTGCTTTACTTGCATTCATAAAATGTGCCAATAATTCAACATCAACACCTCCCAAGGGTATAGCAAAGACTGGGAGCGAGGTTGCCAAATCTCAGAATATTTCAAACAATCTAGCTTAGAATAAAAATATATGGGGCTCTGATATACATCTCTGGCTCTGATATCTGTGGTCTTAAAAACGGAGGAGAAAATGCTGAGAATTATTTAGAAAGCATGACGTACATCGATTTGAGCTGAATGCGTGGTCTTAACCATTTTGATGGATTTGCAGACGGATGGAAATAAAACTCTCTGTCAAATAAATCTGTTAAGACACAAGTCTACACCAACTCTACAAGCCATTCTCGTCGAGATAAACAGCAGCTCAAAGCCGCAAGTCCCTTGTTGTCAAAGCAGAATGTGAAAATGAAATGTGGGCGTATTATTTCAAGACATTAGACATCGCATAGACTTCTTATGTGCACAATTATGGTTTGTGTACGGAACTTCCCACACCTTGTCGTCGTAGTCTGCGTTTCCTGAGGCCGAAGATTCGCACTTTGGAGAAGATGTCGACCAGGTTCCCATTGCAAAGCCCTTTATTCTTATTGGGGCTTTTTCTCCTTCTGTTGGTGGATGGTCGGTCTATGTGCTGCTCCCGTGCCTGTCTCTTCTGGCGGATCAAACCGCTGGCAATCGCCGCTGCCATGTCTCAAAAACAGGGCTGTTGAACTCCTTACACACAAAGCACAGACAACAACAACAAACCGCCCGATCTGTCTCAATTATTGTCCCATTTTTGCGACTGTTTGTGTGCTCTGCCCTCTGAAATGCACGGATGATGATCAAAGATATCCACACACCACGAATGGCGAAATAAGACACTGAATTAGCATAATGAATACAAAGGTGAAGTGTTACTCAACTGTCCGTATTTCACATGTTCTCCAATTTGCATTTCGAAGTCACGGTTACTTTTCATTCCTGATTTCAAAAATGGTTTTCGGAATAGGCTATGACATGAGTTGCCCCGCTCCTCCAAAACATAGAATATGAAAATATATTCACGTCACGCTTGAGAGTGTCTCCGATCCGCCACTTTCCTTCCTCTATTTTGGAGCCGGTCCTGATGAAATTCAGCACCCTGGGCAGCGACGTCCACTCCCGGAGTCTGAACAAACAAAGCGTTTTTCGTTCTGAGCTGTCAAGCGGAGAAACGCGACCACCTTCGTCTCCCAGGTGGAGCCCTGCGACTACACATATTCATGTCTCACATATTCACCAAGTTCAGCAGATATCCACGCCGGTTCTGTTCAAACGTCCACTCATCTTGAGAATAAACGACGGCGTGACGACTGTGACTTGAAGTTTGAACGAAGGTGTTTATTGTCGATCTCCTCAGACGATCACTCCCCATTCAGTCCCATGTTCTAGGTCGCGTGGTTATTCAACAACGACGTGCGATTTTTCCTTTTCTAAAGCAGCATGTCTTGTGAGGGGGAATTGTAAGTAATACTGAGCGGCTCCGGTGAGAATGACGTCTACCCGGTGTGACAGGAACGAACAAATAAATAAACTCAAATAAAAAAGCGGGAGTACACAAATGTGCAGCATAAGTGAGCCAGGAAAGGAACCGTATTCAAGAATGCTCCTCTTCACCCTCCAACTCGAGCTCATTTAGCGTCTCCAACCGTTTGGAGAGACTGAGGCGCACGCGCTTCCCGCCTCAGCCTCATAGATCAACGGCATCAACAAGTCTTAACGACCACGCGCTTCCCGCCTCAGCCTCACAGATCATCAACAAGTCTTAACGACAAACTCCTCCTTTGCTATAATTTCAAAGACGAGAATAACCCAGCCTGTACTTAATGTCCGTGTATATGTGCGCGGAAGGATTGTTCTCTGTGTGCAGGAGATGGTAATAACATTCAAACCTGTCGATGGCATTTAAATTAATTATAATATAATTCATCTGATATAATTCAGCGTTTATAGACGATATAAGAAGTTGACAGGCGACACAATTTTTTTTAATTTTTATAAATATTCAGATGCCAGAATATATCATTATTCTAATTCCAAATGACAGATTTAAGACGCAGAAAAATATGTATTTTTCACTGAATGGTGTGTATTAGCAATTCCGTTTATGTTTATGAGGCAGAAAGCCCGATAAATTGAATGCCTGAGAAATTAATTTCACACAACGTATGGCAAAAAGAACCAGGACTACAACACACCTCCGAGGTGCTATTGAGACTCCCAGTGCTTAAGGCAAACACACCTATGTAACGCATTGTACGGATGACAGCCTGTGTCTTTACTATAGGCCTGCATATATCTGTCGTCTGTTTCTTTAATCATATGGTAATGAGTGTTGCGATAAGGGCTGGGGTGCCAATTTAATATCATGCCCCAATAACACACAGTATTTTCTCATTTAGATTAATATCACAAGCGAAACACAATCACAGAGTAGGAATTTAAAAAAAAAAAAAAAGAAAGAAAAGAAAGAAAAACTCAAGAGGGCCATCTGCTGTTTGTCGCTGTAATGAAATATTCAGGCGTTTATCCCCCTGCTGTTTTTCAACTCTCTTCACCTAGATAGACTGACAATGTAACTCTGGAATGGCATTTCCACACAGGTCACTGCTTGAGCCCATTACAGAGAAAATATAAAAATATATGGAGCATGCATTTGAATTTAATAATATATACATTCATAGACATTCACAACAGTCTTATTGTATTAAAATGGGGGCAAGAACTGACCTTATAATACCTGAACAAATCATATGAGCAGAGAAATACCAGACTGATAAAATAATGAGAGCTTAAACTGACTACATCATTGGCGATGAAGCAGCCACTGCAGTTTGCGCAGCCGCCAGCAGCGGACACTGTCAGCTTAACTATGAATTTATTTACAATATCACAGAAGGATCACTAGGTTTCATGAATAAGCCATTAACATGAACACATCTGTACTTTATGGACATTCAAATGTACATTTTTGAATCAAATGTCTTATTTGATGTACAATAACATGATATAAAGCTATATAATGCAATGATTTTTTGTTAATAGCTTATTTTTTCAAGTTGTACATCTGTTATAAATAGCTGCTTAACATTTATATAGTAAATGCAAAAAAGAAGAAAATGCTTGCAACATGACACAAAATAGAGTTTTTCTGTTACTGTGCAAAGAAAAAGAACAAGATATTATGCACAAAAAAGTCAGTAATCAACAAGACTGCGGTACAAACTACAAAAAAGGAATGAAAGAATGTGCCAGTGGCATTTTTTTTTCCCGTTCTCATGAATACAGAATTTGACCTTTTGCCTTTTCCTCTCCAATTTCATCTTAGTGTATGGGAGGAAACTTGAGGCTTCAGAAGCGTTTACTCAAAATA
This sequence comes from Pseudorasbora parva, assembly GCF_024679245.1. Lineage (NCBI taxonomy): Eukaryota > Metazoa > Chordata > Actinopteri > Cypriniformes > Gobionidae > Pseudorasbora > Pseudorasbora parva. The sequence goes on from NC_090176.1 coordinate 35,178,009, forward strand.
AAAGGAAGCAATCAAACGGCAAATGGATTACACAGCAAACCCCAAAGACAAAAAGAGACCAAATAAGGAACAAACATTAAAATTCTGAATCAACTAAATCAGGAATTACTATATTTCTTTTAAAAAAGGAAAATAAAATGAAAAAAGAAAGACAACTGCGTTGTCATGAATATGAGACATTACAGTGCACATACCTACATGCTTTCTCCTTCGGAACGTATGAGACTCCATAGTGATCCCATTGCACATTCAACTGAGGTAACAACACATTTCCCTGCCTGGCTGTCAATGGCAGGGCCCCATTTATAGGGTCAATATACTCACAGATAATATTATTAGTAAGATCTGCCCCAAACAATTGCCGTTCAGCCGGCTGAGACCATCTCCTCTGAGGCTTCAGAGGCAAATTCTTAAATAACAATGGTCCACTTTGAACTTTTAATTATGATGAGCTGAAGTGTTCTGTTTTTAACTTAATTTTACCCAGAGTTTAATGTAGAGGCACCCATGCGAACACCGCAGCTCAAAGATCATAAGAGAACAGATGTGTAATTCAAGAGAAGCACTTTTGATGTAGAACTAATTAACTGCTATATAAACGTGAGCCAACTCCAGCCTCCCACGCTGTCCTCCACCCGGTCTTTTATGAACATTAGCTGAAAAGATGAATGAAACATGGTCATTCTAGTAAATGCCATACGATACAAAACCATACTGAATCAAAGAGAATGGACAGCTATTTAAAAAAAAAACATGAGATGACTGCAACTTCTGTTCTATACAAATGTGCAGTGCTCTGAAGCTGTCCAAATAATAAAAGGGAAAGCGAGATGGATGAGATTGAGGCGAAAGGGAATACAAACTACAAATTCACCAAAGCCCAGTGGAGCGATGAGAACAGGAGAACTATATCTTACTTCAAGAAATGTCACAGCAGACAGAGACAACAAATAAACAAGTCGATACTTTGTATCACTATAGAAGCCTTTAGGGTCACCTGGCTTTTATTAGCTGTCATGATGACAGCAGTTGTAAATTGGACTTAACGTCATACGCGCCGAGACGAGAGGAAAACAGGAGATTTAGTGCTTTGTTTAAATCAAATTGTTTCACACTGTTGGGATGGGAGAGGGAGTTTAATTTAATTGAGGAGAAAGTAATGGTTTTTGGTTAGTTTTGTTGACATCCGGGTTTAATCGGCTTGTTGAAATGTCACCATTCTGAGAAGCTGAAGACACTGAGGCTCTAAGTATTTGAATGTGCCAGTGAATGTAGTGTTTCGCATAGAAATCTCACTATCATCTACTTTAATGTCTTAAGCTAATAAAGCAGACTTGATTTGGGAGTAACATATCACAGGATTAAAGGGAAAATTAGAAATTAGTTTTGTGTTTAAGTAGCAGAGACTCTCTCTCTCGTATTGAGGGAATAACTGGAGAAAAGTAATAGGAAAAGCAAGAGAAAGAAAAAATCTATTTTTTCTACAAAAATCTAGACAGCAATTCTGAGCCTTATAAACAACATTAAAGCAATATTACTGTAATTCTGATGATATTGATAAGGCTGTTCCAGCATATATATATATATATATATATATATATATATATATATATATATATATATATATATATATATATATATATATAGTACTAAACCAAATGGCTATCATATTTAAAGAAAGTTCACAAAGTAGGCTACAATAGCAGCAAACTGTCATTTTGTTATAAAACCAGATTACTTCAAATACTAATAATGCCCAATATTACTTAAAACTATAATGTTATAAAAGCCATATTCTGAATAATATATTAGCAATATTTTTATTTTATTTTTGGCAAATGTTCTGTTGGCATGGAATGACCTATGCATTTGGCAAAGCAGAGGACATTGCGTGGGATTCAGTATCCCATAATGCAATGCACTCAACTTCACCTTCCACATCACCTTCCACTTCCAATGTAATTAACAACCCAGATGTAATATCATGATTTTAATAACTTTTATTGAGTTAATATTTAATCAGTCTGCTAAAAGTGAAGTTATGTTCACACAAATTTGCATTAAAAATGCAGAATAACCATGTTTTCTTTCCAAGATGTTAACTGGACATGATTGCTAATTTAAATGTGTAGTAAGAGGGAAAAATATTTTTTTTTCAAATGTGTTCATGTATTGGTGCATATTGTTTCTATATTTTTTTATCTGTGCTTTTTTCTTCTATAAAAATGTACACTGTAACTTTCAAAATACACAGTAAGCTCTATCTTATCTGCACTGCAAAAAAACATCATACTTGATTTTCTCACTTTAAGTATATATATATATATATATATATATATATATATATATATATATATATATATATATATATATATATATATATATATATATATATATAAAATATCAATTCAGACACTCAGACATTCAGAATGTGTGCAAGCCAGTGATATTCTGCGTTATGAAATAATAAATGTGACGAGTCTCTAAATCAAGCTAAACGCCAATGTAAGATGAGAACCTGTGTTAAATGGGTGATGAATTGAGAAATCACCTTTCCCTTGAGCCTTTGATATAAAAGGTCATCGTAATATAAGAGTATCCTGTAAGTTTTGGAGCTGAAAACTTCCTTCTTAGTCAAAGAAAAGCTTTTATAGACACCTAAAACATTTTATATGTGATAGTATTGCACTGTTACAGACTGTATTGATTATGTGTACGTGTCTAACTGAACATACCTTAGCAGGCTGTCACAGGCTGAGGAATCCCTTATTTGTTGGTTTATTGCGATTCGGGATCAGAACAGATCAGACATGTAACGGAAAGCCCAATGTCCCAGCGCTGTGTTTTGCAGACGGGCTACAAACATAAGCCCATTGGCAGGCCAGTGAATCTTAAATAGTGTAATAAAATTAATTTCTTGATCTGCGTTGTTCACTCTCTTGACTTAACATTTGAAAAGCGCGCCCCATGTGCGTGTGTGTGCGGTTCACGCTTATCCACCGATCGGGCGGGCCAAGTAATTTAAAAAAAATCAATCAATCGCGAGTGTGTTTGTTTGATAAATATGTTTTGAGAGCCCTGTCAGAGAATTATTCGGGTTGCCGCATTCAAATCAAAAATAACCCCTCCAGTGAACTGACAAGGGAGCAGAAGCTCATTAAACATGCAAATCTTATCCAATCCTAGCTGTGGGCGTTTACTTCCATGTCTCCGGTGCAGCGAGCCCATCAAAGTCAAGTCAACTTTATTTATATAGAGCTTTTACAATAACAATTGTTTCAAAGCAGCTTCACAGTGTTAAACAACAAAATACTGCAATAAAATTTTACAAAATGAAAATCTCCAGTCGTTCTGGAGAAAACAGTGATGTCATCAGCTCATTTCAATTTATCATATAGCGACAGTGTGAACAGATCAGTGGTATAGTTGATATAGTTCATTTAGTAATTCATTTTATTTGGATATTTAGTTGAAAACTTAGATCAAAATTTTAGTGTCCCCAATTGAGCAAGCCAAGCCAAAGGCAACAGAGGCAAGGAATCAAAACTCCATCAGGGCATGGACTTTGAGATAGGCTTAATACCGAGTGTTTCTTAAGAGAGCCTTAAAACCAGTGTAAAAAAAAGCCAATTACTTATTTTTGTTATGATGTTTTTGAATGTAAAAACTATGCGAATGTCATAAGTTGCCCTCAGACAACAGTATTTTTTTTAAAGCCAGTTCATGACACCTTTAAATCAAATTGGAGATTAATTGACAAGAACAAAGAGGATCCAGCAAATCAATACAAGTCTGTTTGAGCTGGAGGGTTTTGTCATTAAGCTTGACATTTAAATATCAACAACAGATCTGATTACAGAGGTGAGAATGTCAAATTTATCCTAATGTAGTAAAATGAGCAAGGACACTTCCCTGTAAACAACCATACTAAAACTACAGACATTTTATCAAGGGCTGACTTGGCCTACTGGCTTAGCATAACAATAAGCAATCAAAATAAATGATTGTATATTAATGATATTATTTCAGATTAACTAGATCTGGCAATGTTGATAAAAAATTTAAAGATTGTATTATTTATTGTTACAGTGTGTGTAATTTTATTGTTGTGACTGTCTTGTTTTTATTGCTATTATTTTAATTTAATTGGCTTTATAATATTTTTGTCACCTTTTCCATTTATTAAATATGCTACCTAAATAAAATAATATGAATTATATATATATATATATATATATATATATATATATATATATATATATATATATATATATATATATATATATATATATATATATATATTGTCACGTACACACAAAGGAAGTGGTGCGAGGACTCAAGTGCAAGAAGAATAATATATTTATTTATAACAAATAAAACATAAATGCAAAACAAAACCCACGAAGGGGAAAACGTAACTAGAAAACACATAAACTGAAACTGAACACATACCACAAGGAAGTCACAGGGGAACGGAAGACGTAGACAGTACAAGGATACGACTCAGACTGACAAACACAAGGAGCTTATAAAGGGAAGAAATCAAGAGGGAACAGGTGGGAGAAATCAACACTAATTAGATAACAAGGGGGGAGGAATCAGACAATTACATGAGCTCATGCTCAGAATGACAAAACCCACATGTGCACACAAGACAGGACAGGCATGTGACACTACCCCCTCCTTAAGGAGCGGCTACCAGACGCTCCACTAGGGATGGGCGGGACAGACCAGGGCGGGACGGAAGGGACAGACCAGGGCGGGGCGGGAGGGACAGACCAGGGCGGGGCGGGAGGGACAGACCAGGGCGGCGCGGGAGGGACAGACCAGGGCGGCGCGGGAGGGACAGACCAGGGCGGCGCGGGAGGGACAGACCAGGGCGGCGCGGGAGGGACAGACCAGGGCGGCGCGGGAGGGACAGACCAGGGCGGCGCGGGAGGGACAGACCAGGGCGGCGCGGGAGGGACAGACCAGGGCGGCGCGGGAGGGACAGACCAGGGCGGCGCGGGAGGGACAGACCAGGGCGGCGCGGGAGGGACAGACCAGGGCGGCGCGGGAGGGACAGACCAGGGCGGGACGGGAGGGACAGACCAGGGTGGGACGGGAGGGACAGACCAGGGTGGGACGGGGGGAACAGGGGAAACAGACAAGGAAGGAACAGACAAGGGAGGGGTCAACAAGGGAAACATGAGGAAAACAAAAAGTTCAGGAGACCATGGTGGCCCACAAAGTTCAGGCGCCCAGGGGGGCACGGTCAGAGAAGGATGCCGAGTCGGCGCGGTCAGGGCAGGACGCCTCAGCGGAGCACGGAGAGCAGGACGCCTCAGCGGCGCACGGAGAGCAGGACGCCTCAGCGGCGCACGGAGAGCAGGACGCCTCAGCGGCGCACGGAGAGCAGGACGCCTCAGCGGCGCACGGAGAGCAGGACGCCTCAGCGGCGCACGGAGAGCAGGACGCCTCAGCGGCGCACGGAGAGCAGGACGCCTCAGCGGCGCACGGAGAGCAGGACGCCTCAGCGGCGCACGGAGAGCAGGACGCCTCAGCGGCGCACGGAGAGCAGGACGCCTCAGCGGCGCACGGAGAGCAGGACGCCTCAGCGGCGCACGGAGAGCAGGACGCCTCAGCGGCGCGGGCAGAGCAGGGCGCCTCAGCGGCGCAGGACGCCTCAGTGGCGCAGGCAGAGCAGAACGTCTCAGTGGTGCGGGCTGAGCAGGATGCCTCAACGGCGCAGGCAGAGCAGGGCGCCTGGAAGGCGCGGTGAGAGCTGGACGCCTGGGAGGCGCGGTGAGAGCTGGACGCCTGGGAGGCGCGGTGAGAGCTGGACGCCTGGGAGGCGCGGTGAGAGCTGGACGCCTGGGAGGCGCGGTGAGAGCTGGACGCCTGGGAGGCGCGGTGAGAGCTGGACGCCTGGGAGGCGCGGTGAGAGCTGTGCGTTTGGGAGGCGCGGTGAGAGCTGGACGCCTGGGAGGCGCGGTGAGAGCTGGACGCCTGGGAGGCGCGGTGAGAGCTGGACGCCTGGGAGGCGCGGTGAGAGCTGTGCGTTTGGGAGGCGCGGTGAGAGCTGGACGCCTGGGAGGCGCGGTGAGAGCAGGACGCCTGGGAGGCATCTCCGGCCCAGCGGCGTCCACCGGAATACGATCCACTGGCACAGAGTCCACCGGAACTCTATCCACCGGCACAGGGACCACCGGTACAGGGACCTCTGGAACACGATCCATCGGAATAGAGACCACCGGAACATGATCCACCGGTACAGGGACCACCGGAACACAGTCCACCGGCATAGGGACCTCTGGAACACGATCCATCGGAATAGAGACCACCGGAACACGATCCACCGGTACAGGGATCACCGGAACACGATCCACCGGTATAGGGACCTCTGGAACACGATCCACCGGAATAGGGACCACCGGAACACAGTCCACCGGCTCTCCGACCCCCAAAGCTGAATCCTCTCCAATGGAGTTATCTGACAAGGTAGGCCTGCTCCTCCTCCTCCTTCTCCGTTTCCGGGTCATCGGAGGGCTGGGGCCTCCACTGACAGTAGATGGAAGGGAACCGTCAGTGGGCTGGGATTCTGCTAGCCGAGGATGTTCAGGCTCTCCAAGATGGTAAATATGATGGACAAAGTCCCAGAATCCCAGATGCCCCAGCTTTTCCATCTCCCCCGGGCTGAGAGGCATGTCCAAACAGATGTTCAATACTTCCTTAATCTCTGCCTCAGTGTAAGTCATGTGATCAACCTTAATGAGGAGACTGCAGGCGAAGTCCCTCACGTCAGCCCCCTGCTGGCGGATGTAATTAAAGCTCACATATCTTGCAATTTGCAGGTAGTTGGAGGGAGATGGAAAAAGGAAGCTACCCATCTTCTGCTGAGTCCTCAAGGGTCGTATCCTTATGTCACGTACACACAAAGGAAGTGGTGCGAGGACTCAAGTGCAAGAAGAATAATATATTTATTTATAACAAATAAAACATAAATGCAAAACAAAACCCACGAAGGGGAAAACGTAACTAGAAAACACATAAACTGAAACTGAACACATACCACAAGGAAGTCACAGGGGAACGGAAGACGTAGACAGTACAAGGATACGACTCAGACTGACAAACACAAGGAGCTTATAAAGGGAAGAAATCAAGAGGGAACAGGTGGGAGAAATCAACACTAATTAGATAACAAGGGGGGAGGAATCAGACAATTACATGAGCTCATGCTCAGAATGACAAAACCCACATGTGCACACAAGACAGGACAGGCATGTGACATATATATACAATAACTGTTATTACTATATATAGTAATATATATTACTATATTAACAAAATACTTTCTTTTATAATAACAGTTATTGTTTAATTATTATTAATAATTATCTATGCTTCATAATTGCTCATACTTCAGAAGTATGCTGGTTTAACTTTAGAGGTATGCTGTTACACTTCTTAGTGACTGGACACCTTACGAAATACCTTATGAAAAAAGCGTAACTGACTCAGCGATGACGTCAGATGTAGCGTAAGCGCTTTGAACTGCGAGAGGCGTTACACTTTCTTCATAAGTTGACAGTAAGCAGTCCGCCGGAAGGCCAGAAGGCCTTTATTAACCCTGCAGAGCCGTATGGATTACTTTTATAATGGATGGATGCACTTTTTAGGGCTTACATTATTGGATGCTAATGCTTGAAAGAGCCAGGACATTTTTAATATAACTCTTTATTTATACTTAGCCTTATCACTAAAAATAGGCATGTCATATACAGTGTTGTGCAAGTTACTTCCAAACTGTAATATATTATAGATTACTTATTACTGCTATTTAAAAGTAATTCATTACATTACAATATTACTGTCTCAGAATTGTAATGCGTTACATTACTCCTGTATTACTTTTGAGTTACTTTCACCAAAATAACTTCAGAAGTAGCTCTTAATATTCTAATATGTAGGCAGAGAGCATTTTACATCCAGTAGAAGGCGATATGATGAAGCATAATGACATGGGCTATCCAGGCTATCAATAGAGAATTGGCTAAAAAGTGAATGCTCAAGACAATCCAAGAAATCATGACGATCCAACTCTGTTATAAGTATTATTTTAGAGGTAAAGTGATTATCTGGCAATATCTGGGAATAGCTTCTGTTCATAGACACAACAGAACGGTGTAAACTCTAAGTTATGACAATATGCGCATTTATCTTTTCTTATTGTTGCGACATAGTTGCGAGATAGTTATTTCGGTTTTAGACAAAGGTTGTATTTGACTGCATTTGCATTTGACTAGCCTACGTTCTTGTCCTTATCTCTGATAAACTAAGCAATGCGCATCCATCTCGCGAATGTACAGTAGGGATGAGACGGTGGGGACATTTTCCCACCGGTTAATCAAAGTGTGATGACATCACCGGTAGCCTATCTGGGCTTTTAAATCACTAGTCTATTTAACCGAAAGGAACATGCGCACTGCCGCTTGGTCATTAATAACGGGAGCGGATGCAAAGCGAGTGCTTTCAATGAATTCCTATAAAAGTTAAGCTTCCATATGAACTGAAAACGCGCCAGTGCGTGCACACCGTGAATGACAGCTCGTTATAAATGCGCGCTCTGTGCGGCCAAGCAGGTTTTTAGTTTCGGTTTAAAATTAGCCTATTATTCTTAATGAAATGCACAACACAATGACAAACCCCCTTTAATAGGCGCTTTTACATTTCACTTTGAAACCAAATCTTCCGCGATCATCTGTCAGCTCAAGATCACACTTTCGGATCATGCATCAGACACCTTCCGTTTTTATTTGAACGGCCTGTTCTCTAACTGAACGAAATGACTGTATTACTATAAAAAATCTAAACGACGGTGTCACGGTGTGTAGTAGTCTTATTCTGTCATCTTCACCCAAGTGTTATAGGCATTACGCATTAGGCCTATAGTTTGGCTCTGCAGCGCGCGCCTCGTCTCTCGTCCGTCCTTCGACGCGCTCGCCGTTGTGCTATTCTTTGAAACGACAGAGACTTAAAACCTTCTTTAGCCACTTTTCCGCTGGCCAGCGCGAGCACAGAGGCTGAAATCATGCCTGCGGTACTTCTGTAAAATCCGCAATAAACACGTGCGCCTTCACTGGACTATGTCACACAATATCCAAATGTACACCAGCAAGAGGGAGATGAATTGAAGTACTGAATTGAAGGAAAATGAAGTAAATAGCTATACAAAAATATATCAGAAGCTGTCATTTAGTATTTAATTACTAACCTGGACACCACACGCGGCTATTGAATGACCACGAACAGGTAATAACTTGCATTTTTCATGCGTTAATGTATCGCGCCTTTTTTTCCTTTTCCTTTTTCGTTTTATTGTATTGGGGGGGGGGGGGGGGGTAACGCAAGCGTTACTGGAAATGTACCGAGTAAAATATTACTGAAAATTGATTAGTAATGCCTTACACTACTGCGTTACAGCAAAAAGTAATAAGTTACTGTAATGTATTACTTTTGTAATGCGTTACTCCCAACACTGGTCATATACTCCTAAGATTCTAGGATTTCATTTTTGGGTGAACTATCCCTTTAACAACTGCAAGTGCCACAACCCTGGTAATGACCTAGAAGACCCAAAGAGTTGCATGACAAAGCACCACACACATTTTACTCAGAAAACGTACAAATGTAACTTTCTTCTATTACTGGCAAATGGCACCAGTCAAAATTCTCAGAATGTGTGAACACTGGGAATTCTGTCTTACGTGAAATACTCGACACCTTTGAATGTGTAAAGAGGTATTGTGATTTCCTAATGTCATTTTTAGTTGTGGTTTCTCACTGACTGCAAAGAAAATGAGAAAATCTGAGAGTGGTAAAAGGTTTCATGACATACTGAAATTGTGTGTGTGTGTGTGTGTGTGTGTGTGTGTGTGTGTGTGTGTGTGTGTGTGTGTGTGTGTGTGTGTGTGTGTGTGTGTGTGTGTGTGTGTGTGTCAAAATGTCATGTGTTTTTAGTCACGTTTTCCATATTGCATTAAGAAGAGCAATGTTCAGTGATGTACACAGCTTCCGTTTTGGCTCATCACTGACCCCTGACCAGTGAGAGCAGAGTGAATTTCTCAGAGCACTTTCAGAGAGTGAAATCTAAACAAAAGAGAAGAACACAACGTATCACACACCGTTATTCCCACCAGGGGGGTGGGAAATGCCGGGATGAGCTCCAAAGAGATGGATATAGACAGAGCTGCTCCCTGAACAAGAGTTAAAAATTCTGCTCACATCTCTGCGTGTCCTTTGATCCGGTTTGAAGTATGCAACATTCAAAAGTGGCTTGTCAGCATTGGAGCAAAAAAAAAAAAGGAAAAAAAAGAAAAGAAAGCTCATCCGAGAAAGCCTGGGCAGAGACTGTGAATTTAAATGAGTTGATTCTCTGCCTGGAAAGCCCTCTTTTTTCTGGTCTGTGAGAGAGAAGAGGGAAGGACTCTGCAAAGTAATCTCCCAGTGGAAACCCAAGGGGCTTCCGAGCACACAAAATGGGCCAAAAGCTTATATAGCCTTGAGAAACCACTGGAATTATAATTATGTTCAGTTCAATTGAATTTAAAGCACTGTAATAAAGATCCATGCTATCAAAAATGCTCTCATTTCAGTTTTAGGGAACATTGGGATCCAGTGCACAGTCACCGTTAGCTGATATCAGTGTTTCCTACACATCTTTTTGCAGGAGGGAGCTACTCATTAGAAATACATATAAATAATACATGATACAGACATCACTCAATATAATGATAACTTGCAGTTTCATAAGTGAGTCAGGTGTTGATTAATTCACTCTGATTGATTAAATTCAGTAAAGGATTCATCCCAGTAAATCGTCTCTATTGAGTCTTAACTTTTTTTTAAAGACCCCTTACCTGTCCCCCACCGGTAGGACGCTTAATTGGCGCTCTTTTTTCAATCATCATAAATTATCATTCGAATGCTTACAAACTCAAAACTGATCCTGTGAAAATTCTTCTGGAGGGCTCCTACCCTAGTGGGCGGTGTCAGGTTTCATATTACAAAAATGATTTTAACTACTTAATAATCAAAACCTTTTCTAATCTTAAAAGGTCAGAGTCTCAAGGTTACATATGGTTAATGTTTTGTTGTTGTTGCTGTTGTTGTTTTTTATTGTTATTTGGTCATACATTTTGTAATTAAAAAAAGAAAGAAAAAATCTACAGAATGTGGATGACACCCAGTGGCTATTTTTGGTATAGCGCCTCAACAAAATCTCATGGGAACTAACAATTTTGTGATATCAACTTCAAATTTGAAACAAATGTCTCTAACTTGGTTAAACATATGGCTTTGATTTTATAGTCATTTTAAAGTAAAAATGTTTTGTAAAATATATATTTTCTATAAAGTAAAAATATTTAGTACAGTATGTATTATTTACAGTAAATTTAAACTTAAAAATAATATGAATTATATATATATATATATATATATATATATATATATATATATATATATATATATATATATATATATATATATATATATTATACTTTCATTTTTTGAAGTGCTTTTAATCTGCCTAGTTTCGTCTTTAAAAGGAGACCAACCTTAGATCTTTATTCTAAAGCATTCTTGAATTACAGCCCTTTAAGTTTGGATAGTGCATTTTTGTGTCTATTCTCAAAGAGGGGTGACAGGAAAAGGGTTAAAAGACCCAGCTCATAAGAAACATTCATTCATGAATAAGACCACTGATCACACTGTGTTTTTGATTCACAAAAATAACTGGATCATAAGTAAATTGTTCATGAATCGGTTTACGCTACTCGCACTGGATGTTTAACAATTATAAGTAATTTCTTCATGAATCAGACTAACAGCTTACATTGTATATGTTTTCATTACAAACATGATGATGATAAGAATAATTTGTTTGTGAACCGAACAACACTGCTGGCATTGTGTTTTACATTCACAAAAGAACCAGACAATAGGAGTTTTTTTAGGAATTGAACTACACTTGTGCTGTGTTTTTTACTTTAAAAAAAGAACCAGGTCATAAGAGTCATTTGTTGATGAATAGGACTACACTCCTTATGCTGCATGTTTCTGATTCACAAAAAGAACCAGATAATAAGAGTCATTTGATTGTGAATTGGACTCAATTCATGCTGTATGTTGTTAATTCACAAAAAGATCAGAGTCATTCTGTACAGAAGACGTTTTACTTATAATAGGACTGACCGGCTGACATTAAAAGTCATATTGTGTCCACTATTTCCCAATCATTCTCTCTGATACACACCAAATGCATTCATCTCAAACCGGAGCCCAAGCATACCTACAGTCTGCAGTGACATGTGAGCTGTTCATGATGACAGACTCTCAGTAAGAGTGTGAGAGAGTGAGAAAGCCCTAAAGGAGAAGCTGGCGCACAGGGAGCCGTCCCTTCAATACATCGTCCGCAGTGTTTTTGCTCCCACACACCACATGCTTTGGCCCGTTTCTTGCGCTGGCCTGAACCAAATAACATCAAGTAAGAACACACCCACCTAAAATCCTAACAATGGCTTGCGACTGCAAGACACCCACACAAAACCCCTACATACAAAACACACACATTATTTAAAATGGCAAATCTGGTAAACGTGGGAAAGAGAGACTGCGACAGAATAATCATGAAAGCAGGAGGGAGAGAGAGACACATCACTGCCCCCTACAATTCACAAGATAAATGGGATTTTTATTAGGTACATCCATTGAATGCTAATGCCAAGCAAGCTGCTTAGTCTAATGCCCATCCCTAATCTGAACCTTTTTCTCTGGACTGCCTGTTTCAGCAGTTACATGGAAAATCCCTGTTGGTCAACTTACTATAGCTCAGTGGAATTTTTCCCCCACTTGTGTTCGCTTCATGTCGGATGATTTTTTACCGTAGCTTGCTCCCAAGGATTTGTTCTCTTGGTTGGAATGGAATCGCTGACTACGGATAATATGTCTATGTCAGCTATTTTGAATGACAGGGCAGATTATAATGTGTTAGAAACCCATGGCAGTCGAGTCAATATTTCTCTGAGGAAGGTTTATGAATGTCTCATGAACAGCCTTTAACAGGCCTTGATCCTTTTGTCAATACGTCCCCATGCAGAGCAACACAGAAGTAACTCTAAAAGCGCACACACACAGGCCTTATCAGTGCTGAAATCCTTTCAACTGACCTGCTTGAAATATTAATACCACCTTAATTAAATCCCTGTGTTGTAATTTTATACCTAAGTGAAACTCATTTAAAATGAGCAAAACCACAGATCAATAGGAACTGTACCTTTTGTTGCAGACTTAAATATCGCTTCCCTTGAAAACTGATCTGCAATGCCAAACAATGAGAAAGCTGAAGCTACGTCAATAAAAACCTAGTGCAGGCTGTGAGTGTCAACATGTACCACTAGAGTCAGATTATTGTTAAAGCAATACTTTTTGTGTCAGAAAGAGAATAGTGAACATTCTTCAAAATGTCGCCTTTTGTGTTCCACAACAAAAGGAGTAAACCCAGGGTAAACCCAGCCTGATCTGCCGGCGATTTGATTTCGCCCTGCAACTCACTCTGGAAACCTGTACATTCATTTCTACTGCTTCTGTTCCACCTGGCGTGCTATTCGCGTGTTTATCATGCTGACAGAAATTATGGGTCGTTGTCTGTTGATCACGCCTCTTGTGGTCTGATTGGTTGAAGGACTATCCAATTGCGTACAGAGTCATTTGAATAACGCTCATTTATCACGCCTCTTGTGCAGTAGAAAATACAGAGCAGACTCCCCACACCCATGTTCAATTTTAAATTGAGCTTGGTCTGGTGATAGCCATTGGTTAAAATGAAATTAGTTATTAATTAGAAATTAGTTATTAATTAGAAATTGTTTTAAAAACGTTATAAGGTTTAATGTGTTAATTGAACTTAACATGAACTAACAATTATTACTCAAAATCAAAACATTAGTTTACATTAGTTAATGCACAGTAAATGAGCATGAACAAAGAACAATTACACTTTTATTAACTAGCATTAACAAAGATTAATAAATGCTGTGAAATATATTGCCCATTGTTAGATCATTTTAGCTATTGTATTAACTGAAGTCAACAAATACCTTGTTGTTCTTGAAAATTCTACAAGGACCCTGGTTTAAAAGGTCTCACTTCAATACATCTAGGTTTTGTTTTTTGTTTTAAAACAGAAAATGAATCTACTTCACCAAGTCAGTGACAAGTCACAAGTTGATCACATACATTTCCTGGATCTTGCTTCACAGTAAAATTCTGCATAATCCTATAATATTTGTGTTACACCATTTATACAGTACATTACAATCTTATCCAGGACTCCATTTATCTTGGACTCCATAGTAAGAAGGTTTAATGCTTTTGCGTCCCTGCAGAGGAACCTTACACCCTGCAGAACCTTGAAAAACTGCTGACCAGGTGTTAAAAACCCTGGGAAGGTCAGCTGCAGAGAACAGAGACAAAGACCATCCCTGGACCCTTCTCATCAGCCAGGAAAAGAGATTAGCTGTCTAGCGTCTGGCCTACAGCAGGCAGAAGTGCTCTTAATACTGTTACTGATCGTAGCACAGGTGTGAACTAAGATACGTACACAGTCAACACTGTTAGTATCTCCAGAAAGTGTGCGATAACCTCGCCACACACTGCTCAACACACTGCCTGTTTACAGTGTGTGTACAGCCTCAGCAAACACAAACCAGCCATTATGCACCCGTGATAAACTCTCTCTGACATATTTACAGCAAACAGATTCTCCCTTGAAGGAAAACACACATTTAAATGTCATTCCCACAACAGACACAGTGTAACACAAGATATCTGAAGCAATTCTGCGATCCATATCCCACAATCCCCACTTGCCCTGAGAGAAAATATCTACCGTAGACAGAGATAGTTTATTTGCTACCATGGCTATCCTAGTGAAAAATAATATACTAAAATGTATTTGAAATACATTTATTTTATGCTAAGTGTTCTGCAAATACCTTTACATTTGTATGGACTTAAAATAAAATATATTAATATAAATAGACTTAATATAAATATGTAACAATTAAATATTTATACAATTGCGCTTTTGATATACTCAATTGGAACAACTAATTTTGTATTTAATCACGTTAGTTATCCAGAAATAGTGCTGAGCTCCAACTAAAGATATACTTAAGTATATTTGATTGTGCTAAAGTAGAACTATTGCAGTTATACTTTGGTACACTTTAAATATCTTGCATTTAAAGACATTATTAGATATTATACAGTGATTGTGCTATCCTAATAGCAATATTAAAAACACATAATAATAATAATAATATTTGGCTTAATATTAAGAAATGTGCATTGAGTAATAAAGAAGTACCCCAAATAAAGTTTAATTTTAATATTTATATCAGTAAGTCTCATGTGATTTGTCAGTAAATATGGTAATGGGTTTAACGTTTATAAAATAAATGTATTTTGCATACATTTTGGTATATATTTTTTCCTCTTGTCAGGACAGAGACATTTCTGTACTACAGTAAAGGGACAGTTCACCCAAAAATGAAAAGGTTCATTAAAATGTTCAACTTTACTTCCAAAAGATTCAAAGAAGAAATTCTATGAAATGTGCGGGGGCTCTGTGTTCTTTTGCATCAAATGAATAAGGACTGACCATGCCAGCTTAAAAAAAGTACACAAAAGCAACATAAAAGTGATCCACATGATGTGCACCATATATTCCAAATCTTCTGAAATCATACAAAAGGCATTTAGTTGTATGCTGAGTATATCATTCTGATTTCTGGAGAAAAGTTTCATAAAAAAAAGTTGAATTCACAAAACAGACACTGCAACTTCACAACAACCTCACAAGTTCTCAACTTCACAACAACCTCACAAATTCTCATAAACATACAAAAAGTGGGCACTTGCCAAGACTGTCAGTGAATAACAACTTATATTTAAGTTTGTTCCTCATACAAAGTTATCAGAAAGCTTCAGGATGATCTTCAAAAATTCCCCATTTATGTTCCCATAGATATGCACCCATAGATCTATGCACCCATAAGTGAAGTCATACAGGTTTGGTAAATAATTCATCTTTGGATGAAGTTTGGTGGTCTTTAACTTTATATACCATATACTGAAATACAGGCACACAGGTAATAATGTACAATAGTGTAAATAAAAATGTGTAAGTAATCAAAGGGACCTGTGAGAGCAGAGACAAAACCAATGCATGAGCACTAACACAAATTATATAAAGGGTTTATGTGATTAGGGGCTTAATCACCTGCAAATAATGATTTATAGTTCTCACAGTCAGATCAGCTAAATTGCTGAAATCCAAAAGCAGCTCAATATAAGCTCCATATAAAAAAATGGTAGTTACTAAACTATTTGTATAGGCTAAAGCATTACTGAATATGTAGGATATTAGAAGACCCATTCACTTGAAAACTCCATGTAGGGAAATGGGAGCGGCTACCCCCACAAAAAAAGATAATACAAATAGCAAGAAAAAAACAGCACTCTGTGAACAGTAATTTAAAAATGTTTGTTTTGGTGGTGAGCAATTTTTGTTTTATGCTATGCTGTTATAAAACCACAAGAGGGAGGTCAAGAGCACAGCAGAGACCAGCTCAGTGATATCAGTGAGAAATCAGACACAAACTGCAAAATGTGGCTAAACCATCCCTCATGACAGCCATTATCCGTTATGGCATACTGTAGTGACTCTTTCAGCCTTTCAGCTGAATTGTGAATATAATACAAGTGACAACACTCACCATAACATCCTGAACGCAATCTTTAGCCACTTGACGTCGGCCCCATGAGGTCCCCTAAGCCAATAGGCAATATGTCTAGAAATGCCATTTCTGTAGTTAGTGTCTCATGTACTGTTTGAATGTGCTGCAAATGCATTATTTGCCTAAAAATGAGCATACTGCTGAATAAAAAGGCAGGATAATAAGACAGATAGTTTAAAAAAAGTGCCTTTATGTACATGTTTAAGACAGCAAAGATGCCCTCAAGTGGTCAGATCGGGCAACTTCAAGATTCAGGTCGGAGGTGGGGGTAGGGGGGGGGGGATCACTGCAGAGACTGCAAACAGGTCCTCACTGATTTTATCATAGTACGTTACACAAAACACAGCACTAACCATTTAAATACACCTGCTCTTTGCAAATAAACAAAAGAGAAGTCATGTAAACATGAATAATAAATGTCATTAAATGCAACACTGGCACTTTCAGGAACAGGAAACATCTGGTACAGAACTGGATGACATGCTTCCTGTGAACTGCTGCAGGCGCCATTTCTCACATTCGAAATCATTAGGTAATGGCACTGTGTCCTGGCCGACAGAGCCGCGTGTGCAGTGAAATGCAGATTGATCTACTGTCCTGTCCTCACCCGGCTATGACATCATCAGCAAGAAGATCTTTTGGTGCATGTCATTAGGGAATGTATTATTTCACTTCCAAAAGTTATGTAATACAGACGGCTCTCTGTAGGTCCTCACAGCTCTGAACCCCACCGCATGGATTACAGCCCGAAGCCAAACGCGATCCAATAGTAGTGCAAGTGTGTGTGTGTGTGTGTTGGCCCAAATTACTACATACTGTTCAACACTCTCACACAGACGGCGAGAGAATGAATTGCTTTATTTGATATGAAGGTGAGAAGGACATCTTGCGCCCACTGCAAGTTGGGAATTCAGAGAACTATCTGTTAAGCGTGTCATTCATTAAACACATCAACATTTTTAATTGAAGCAACTAGCTACTGCATGTATAATCCGCCTTCCAATCATGTAGGTAATGGGTTTATGAATTTATCTTCCTCTCACGCTTATGTGGCCTGATTATCCCAATATTGACAAGGTCACCTAGGCATGCAAAGTCATTTTGACTGCTTTAATGATTAAACATTCTTTTGGAGTATAAAGTTAAAGTTTGTCCAAAAATGCACAATGGTGTTCAATGGTGCAAGGGTCCAGAAA
Organism: Pseudorasbora parva; assembly: GCF_024679245.1. Lineage (NCBI taxonomy): Eukaryota > Metazoa > Chordata > Actinopteri > Cypriniformes > Gobionidae > Pseudorasbora > Pseudorasbora parva. The sequence goes on from NC_090176.1 coordinate 35,196,049, forward strand.
AAGGCTAAAATGTACCTTTCTCTCTGCTGTTCTCAAATCCTATTCATTTTTGAACACACTCAAACAGTTTTTTATATAATTTTTTTGCTCTGTTCCTCACATAAAGTTATGTTTTCTTCATTATGTTATGTTTTCAGAAGTCTTGGGAACTGCAGCCCAGTTCTCTGTAAAAAGGAACATGTCACATTCTGCAAAATATCAAGATTTAAATAACATGAGGGTGAATTAATGATGACAGTTTCAACTAACATATACACATATCAAAGCTATATAACAATACTAACGGTTACTTTATCATTAATAAAATGTCTTTGTGAAGCCACACTATCAATTACACAAATTAAAGTTTCCCTAACTTGGTAACCTTTAGTGATAGTAAAAGGTTTGATCACATTGGTGGAATTTTGCCAGCAAAAAAGGCCTATTGTGTATTGTCAATAATGTAGCGATATATGAAAAATAGCTCACACATATAAATCAAGCTCGTTATTTAGCAACCCAATCTACCCAATCTCAACCCAATCCTTGAACCCAATCTTTTGCCATCACAAAAAAATATTAATAATAATCATGCAGCAGATTTCTAATAAATTGGCTTTACTACTCAAAATTTCACAGAGGTGATTTTTTTCCCACAATGGTAAATGTCTGTGCCTTTACAGTATAAGACCTGCTACCATAATGCAAGGATGTTGTGGTGTTTGCCAGGGAATTTATATTTATTTTAGTGACTCAAAGCATTAGAATAGAAACATGCTGACACTAAATTCAAATCAGGTGAAAGTAGCATTTTCAATGCAAATAACTAGTTGTGTGGTGTGCAGTTGCTCCTACAGTATTCTGAATCAGTCACTTAGGGGTGTTTATTTTTTATTTTTTTTGCAAGGCAGCTCACTAAATCTTGTAAAAGAGCTAAACTATCTTGACTTGAATATATGGTTTTCTATCCTGAAGAGCTACAAGCTACAGGGTTAATATAATGACAAGAGTAGACATCTTAAAAGTTCAATTTAGAGATTGGAGGACATCTTTCAGGATGGAGAAAGAGTGGTAATGGAGCATGACAGGATACATCCATTTCACAGGAGACGGATAGACAGGCAGAAAGAGAGAGAGAGAGAAACAAACAAACAAAGAAAGACAAATGTAGCAGTGCTCATGTTGTCTACTCCACTAGTTACGTGACCTTTTAGCACTAGCTATATATAGCCTCAAGCTAGAGGGGGGAAAGGCGGGATTTGTCCTCTCCCTTTTTTCCCCGCCTCTTCTGCCCAGGCATCTTTGACATGTGGTCAATTCCGGTGTAAGCAAGTCTTATTGACAGGCTTAAATGAGATTGCTTCCACTCATCTATCTTAGGTAAAGATCCATTGGCACTCTTCTTTAGCCACAGCTACATGATGCCCATCAGGCCGTGATTTACAGCGCTAACCCATCAGTTGACATCCAGTGCTTTCAGTAGACGTCTCTTTTTACACAAATCATTTTTTAAAAATGCTCCATAAATCACCTGATAGTCAGAGAGATAAAGGAGCCATCTTAATCATACACAGTACATTTAAAAGAGGGATGGTACAATCGTGGCATTATCTTTTTTTAGTATCACTATATTTATTGCTCAGATTTGGGGTTAGAGATTTAGACAAACCCCTAACCACTGGTGTGTCCACTGGCGCGTAGTGAGTAGAGATGAGCGAGTGTTGCCAATTCATTCTTTATGGGTGGCAGGCTTGTGCAGGGGACTGTAGGATTGACAGCAGAACAGAATAAGTGGTAAGAGCATATAAATGTGAGAAGTGTCTTCAAATTGAGAGCTAGAAAAGGCAGGGCAGCAGTGAGACCATAGATAAAAAATGGAACTATTGGTAATCCCCATTGCAAATGGCTGCCCACTGCTCCAGGTTTGTGTGTCCACAGTTTGCAGTGTGTGTGCGTGTATGTGTTCACTCTAAAAAATTCTAAGTTAAAAACAACCCAACGTTGGGTCAAATATGGACTAACCCAGCAGTTGGGTTGTTTTAACCCAGCGATTGGGTTGTCTTAAGCAAATATTTAACCCAACCGCAGGATTAAAACAACCCAATCGCTGGGTTAAAACAACCCAGCATTTTTTAGAGTGTATGTGTGTTCACTATACTCACTACTCCTAAAGTGTGTGCACTAACTTGGATGGAGTATGGGTTACCAAATTTGGCCTTTACATGTCATTTTCACCTTTTTTGACTTTCACATATTTTGTCATTCCTGTCTGGGGAAAAAAATCCTAACCATTTACCCACCCCTAAATCTAACCCTACCGATACATTATACCTAAAACCAAAGGGGAAATGAATAACACTGATGTAGAAGCACCTAACCCTGGTTGTAAGCCTAAACTTGACAGAAACTGTAAACTTGTCCCTCAAGTCTGATTGGTTGATTGGAATGTAGTTCCAGGGTCATCAAACGTTGCATTTGGTAAAAATGCAACCAAAAAAAAAAACAATCCAGACAAAGCACTAAACTAAAATACTCAGTCAAAACTAAACTTCTAAACCAAATTTATAAGCAGGTTCTGTTTAGTGAATTTTTAATGAAGTATAGTCCAATTCCCAAATAAATGACTAATAAGGATACATATTAGCATATAATTTAATAAATCAGTATTATCATTACTATTAATAATATTAATAAATTAAAAGTTATTACAAATTTTAATATGTATTGTTATTTATTATTAGTTAAACTAGTTATTAGTTTAAAATATTAGTTCTAAAATGATAATTCTGTCTTCATTTACAGTTCCACCTTCTAAGGAGATATTTTTAAGAACATTGGGTTACAAACAACATTTGATTAGTCTGTGGGAAAAAAACAGACACCTTTCAAAGTTGGGAATGACATTAGAGTGAGTAAATGATAACATAAATTGAATTTATCTCTTTAAGACCAATTACTGGGAAAGATTTATCTGTCTCTTAAAAAAAAAAGGGGGGGGGGTTAAAAAGTTTGTGTCAATACACAATTGTTTTTAATGTATTGATCATTATAATTATTTTGCAATTGAATTATATATTTTTTTTCCAAATATTTATTTCCTAAAAGTACTAATATATATATATATATATATTACTAAATGGGACTGGAATCGGGATTGGAACCAGAAGCATCAAATTCCTGCTCATAACACCCTAGTGGCGATGACTTGTGCATGTACAAAAAACTACAAATGTGGTGTAGTGGTTGTGGTTTGAAAGGGCTGAATGGAACGCTGGTGTTTGGCTGAAAGCGGCTCTCAAGTCTACAGCAGCTCTAGAGCGATCAGATGGAAGTCTGAGCGACAGACGACAACAGATCTGGGATTCCCCAGTTTACAGATTCTCGACACGTTCCCTCTGCCCGACTTTCTTCCGCCCACTCTCTCCCTCTCATTTCTCTCTCTCATCCTCTTAAAATATAAAGGTGAAAGCCTCGATGCGTCGGGAGACCACCGTTGTTAGGTAACAGCCTGTGAGCTCCCTAAAGGCACGTGTAGACGGTTTATGGCTATATCACTCCACAGGTGCACCCATACTGCGTCAACACACTGAAACGCACACAAACACACACACACACACACAAACAATCTAAACACTAACGCCTGCCTCTAGTGAGGCGTCTGCACTCTAGATGCCTGCAAGCACTCACTCACTGTTTACCCATAATACATCAGTAAAGGTCAAATGCTATAAACTTCAGCCTGCTATTCCTAGAACCCCACTATTTATGACAGTCTCCATCTAATATGTCTGCTCTGAGCCGTTTCTAAGAGGTCGACAAAAAAATACTAACGCAGCCAATGTAACACTTCCTCATGCAGAAAGCTGCCAAGCAGAGCTGGAGTAAAAGAGAAGGCGCAAATGCATGTGTGTTTGGTGGGAGGTCGGGTTTCAGACAGTTCGCACACTGAAAAAGATTTGGTGTAAAAGCATTTTTTACTCAGAAATTGCACATTTCACAAACAATAACAGAAGCAAATAACAAACTTATTAAATGTGAAAAACTGAAATAGTGTTTTCTTTTAGTTTTATTTAACCTAAAACCTAAAGTCCAACAGCATGATAAAACGTCCCCATGAGCTTTTACTTTTAAAATATTAATCTGATCATGACCGATTCAGTCAGGCAGAGGCAATATGGCTCTGGGACGAGGCCCTTGACCACTTAGAGCGCCATAATATAAAACCTTGTGTCCTGTGGGCTTGACCTCCTTTGAATAAATGCCCGGGTTCAGCCACCGGGGAGGATCAAGCTGCAATATTTCTCCTAGCATTACTCAATCAGGACAGATTGCACCAACCTGCCATCAGATGATTAAATACCTTAAAGATTCTAGTGATGTTGTAATAGATCAAAGAAAACACAATCAAGGAAGCCATCTGTCCACCACCTTTTTCTGCGTGCCTGTATTGGGGTGTAGTATTATCGCTGTACTGTACAAAAAGCATCTGTCCGGAACGCTCCTATTTCGGTAGTTTTAGCATTCTGGCACAGTTTACCCAGCTAAATGAATGACTGCATCAGATCCACTGATGGTTTGTGCCAATACGCCGGAGAGTGATATAAGAGAGTGGATGGATCAATCTGTGTGTGTGTGTGCATCTTAAAGCGCATATTCAATTAAAGGAACTCATCAAAGTGTTGCAGGTCCAACAAACTGAGCGGTTAAGAAGGATCGCTTCTACCGAACACTGTCAAAATCATGTGTTTTTATTCCTGAGGAAAGGGACCAAACCATAAATGTCCCCCTTCTCTTTCCCTGTACTGTCCTTCTGATTCTTCTCTGTCCTGTCTAATGATGCAAATAAGCCAAAATATAAATAAAAAAAATGAAAAGTGCGCTATTCAATTGATCTATGCGGTCCAGGATAGCATACAGTTAATGTGTTTATCAGGATACTTTACCCAGTGCAAACCACTAAACTTCTGGGAATGGATCGTTCACAGGAGAAAATTATAAACCACACAACATGCAAACCTGAACACAACAAACTAACTAGTATTTAAACAGACTACCGTTCAAACGTTTGTGCTCGGTGAAAGAAGTCTCTCACCAAGACTGGATTTATTTAAAAATATTGTGAAATATTATGATGTTATTAAATAATGCATAATTGCATTTAATGCATCTTTCCAGAATAAAAGTACTCATTTCTGGAAGGAAAAAAAATCTTACTGACCCTAAATGTTTGAACAGTCAATATGAGAGTGGGGTACAACAAGGCTTTATCAGGGTAAAACGCGCATTTGATTTGATTTTAAACCACAAGGCGGCACAAAAATTCAGCTCAGCACTTTTCTTAAAGGGATAGTTCACCCAAAAATGAAAAGTCTGTCATCATTTACTTACACTCTAGTTGTTCCAAACGTGTATGCATTTCTTTCATCTGCCGAACACAAATTATATTTTGAAGAATGACTGTAACCAAACAGTTGATGGGTTGATAATGTTTTTTTCCCATCTTATGGAAGTCAATGGGTGTTTGGTTCCCCATGTTTTTCAAAATATCTTCTTTTTGTGTTCAGCAAAAGAATCATACATGTTTGGAACAACTTACGGGTGAGTAAATGATGACAGAATTTTAATTTTGGGGTAAACTATCCATTCAACAATAGCTTTTGATGATGCATGTGGAAATTTAGCTGATCCATGATGTGATCAGGAAAAGCAATTCAAAGTTGATTGTGCACTCATAAAATTTTGTAATTTATTTATTTTATTATTATTACTGTAGATTTATGTAGCGAATGCAAATTAATGAAACTATAGTCTGTATTTTGAGACAAAGGTTTTGATAATGATTTTCAGTTTTGTTCAAGGTATTTAAAGCATTAAAATAGGTTTTTAATAATGGCAGAATATGTAAAAGTGCCCAATAATTAACTTGATAATAAAAAGCTGGCTGACTTGTCATGACATGACAGATTGTGATGGTAAATATCACGTCAAAATTGCTGTACCTTAGAGAGGAATAGAACGAAACCATCACATTTAAAAATATGACATTAATCATATCATAAAATACTATATTTATTTGGTTACTAAAGCTTTGCTAGATTATTATGGGATCTCATTCAATGCTTTCAGAATCTTTTGCATTAAAAAATATTTATAGACAGTATATTTATTGAACAAAATAAATTGTTTTATTTATCAATATAAACCAAAAATAGTACAAACTTTGGCAAAGTGATTGTTTTGAACAATCATTCACTTAATTAAAAACATATTATTTTAGCTGAAGTATTTGTATCAATATTTTGTGCCATATCTGGGGTAAAAGGCCCCACATTTTCATCTCATTTAAAAAAAAAAAAAAAAAAACACTTTTATTGATTTAATTGCACACAAAATCTGTTGCTCCATCAATGTTGAATAAAAACAGATTTTTTAAAATATGTATATTATTATATATTTTTTATTACCATATATTATGGTAATAGTGAAAAGCATATTTTTCTTAGGGTGTACCTTTAGCCCTGTTGTGCACTATATATTTTCTAATCCAGTTTTACACATTCGTTTTTATATATATATATATATATATATATATATATATATATATATATATATATATATATATATATATAAGTTAAAAAAAATGCAATTGTAAGTTTTTTTTTTTTTTTGAAATTTCTCATCCTCTCTTTTATTACAGAGCTCAGAGCATTCCACTTTGTTTTTTTGTTATCCAAAACACTTTTTTCTTTAATGTACTGTATCTTTTCAGTGAATGTTCATTAGCTAGTGAACGTGTACAATCCCCACAGACAAATGAGATTTAACAGAAGCAAGCAGTTATTGATTCATCGGTCTGATGTAATTTACAACAAATAGCTGATCAAAGGTTGTCCTGTCTAACATGTCATTGTGGGAGGTTACACATCTGATCCAAGCGAAATACATTAATAACACAACGACAGCCTTAGTTTGTATCAGGCTTTATGGGCAAAACTATTAATTATAATAATATTAATCATTTATCAGTCCAGGACAGGTGATGCAAGATCAAAATCCTTTCGCATATCAAAGAAAAGGGCTTGCACTGATGTAAGGGGAGGTGACTGCTCTTTGACAAAGACACTAAGTAAATCCTATGACACAAATTACACAGACATAATGAGAGCTATCACTAGCTTCATTTCCATTTTTCTGATATGCGCTAGCCCTCCGAGTTACTCAGTTGTCATTTTGGATAAAAAGGTCTGCTAAATTAAATAATGTAAATGTACTGAAGCCACCAATTACAGGCAATCTACTTTATAGAAATAGGAACTGATCCAGGGTGGTCTCGGTGTGATTTGGGACTGTATAAAATGGATGATGTTTAAATACAGCAGGAATTATCACAGGGGCCGTTTATGTGAAGTCCCTGGAGAAAGGAGATGTTGAGAAACGGCACAGTTGAGCTTTGATGATAATTAAATTCCAAAGACAACAAAAGGCTTTACTTTTGTGTTAAACACTACGATTCTGTGGTTCATCCTTGTTACAGCGTTACTTTTTTAAAGATAAAATTAAGATAAATAATGCCATAATTGGGGAATATTGAGAAATAAAGTTGCAATTTGTGAGCTGAAGTTGCAATTACAATAAATTAAATAACAGTTAAATGAGAAATATAGTCACACATGTGAGGCATAAAGTTCCATTTGTGAGCTATAAGGTCACAATTACTAAAAATAAAGACAAATATTAATATGTATTTTTTGTTTGTTTTATGTACTTGTTTTATGTGAAATGTGCTTCCATACTCATTAGTCTGGTATGTATGGTCTGTATGCAACAAATCTATTGTATAAGCAATAGACCCTACTCAGTTCTCACTTAAGGGAACCGTAATTTTTGACAGCCTTCATACACACAATTCGCACTCTTTCTGTCACACTGGCTCCATAACCCTGGCACAATCCATCCTTTCTGGGTTTGAACAATCAAAAAAACTATGTCATGTCTCTCTCATGCTGGTTCAGTGGATGCCTAGCTGATGTGTGGGATCTGTTTGGATCTGATTGTCCTGCCAACTGCCCTCCTCTCAAACTGAGAACCAAGCCAAAATGTACAGCTTAATAGGGAACAAGCATAGACACAAACATTTTTGGTGGTGTTAAGGGGGGATGAAACACTCAGTTTCAGTCAATCTCATGTAAATATCTCATCTTCATATCTCCGAAAAGTTTTTAGTTTCATTATATTTATAAAATAAAGATATGCTGAACCGAGTCTTTCCAGGGGAAAAAACGAGTGGATGGAGGTGAGGTGTGTCGTGTGGGCGGAGCTAAAGAATGACAAGTGCCTAAGCTATTGTGTTGAGAGCTTCTGTGAAACAGTGGCCAGTTAAACAAATCTAATTAAACACACACACACACACAGCATACATCGAATGCTCTAGATAAATTAACTATATGTGATCATGTTTACTTGCTGTGTTTACGCGCCGATAGCCAACAACACAGACATTTGAAGCAGTTTTACTTTACTGTAAAAATCAAGCTTACGAGAATACTTTATTACTTGAAAGAAGTAAATATACATTAATGAGCACATGTATTTTTGAAAGAACTAAGTGTTTTTAGCTAAGAATAAACTAAAAAAGTTACACTTTAAGGGCAAGAGTCACTATAGGAACACATTTTTAAAACCTTAACATTAAAAAGTTTAATAACTTCTGCCTAGTTTGTTTACATTTCATTTTAAAAAAGCATATTCTAGTATTGACACATAAGTTCAGTGGGGTAATAAATAATGGTGTATCAATTAAAAGAGAAATAGAAAATCAAATTCAGTCTTTTTTGGTAGTCGCCTGGTTATTGGTTTTCTATAAATCACACAAGCAGTATTTACAAATCAATCACCACTAATGAAATACAAATAAGGATGAAGATCATGAATAAAAATCATTGTGTCAAAATAATCTATATGCAATTATACATAACATCCAAAGAGTAATTCAATTATATGAAAACTGCATTCACCCCACAGGCTTCACTGAAAATGTATTATGTTTTCCTTTATTTTTTCAATCTACGGGGCAAATGAAAAGAAGCTTTCAATAAAGCTTGATTCTGTCCTCATTCACTGACCCTCATGATAAACTTTTTTTCAGTTTGTTGTTTTTTTGTCTATACAAAGCTGTCACTGGGGCGGTACCTTTTCAAAAGGTACACCTTTGCACCTAAAGAGTGCATATTAGTCCCTCAAAGTACATACTGGTTCCAAAAGTGTACATATTAGTACCTAACGTCCCAGTGACAGCTTTTGTACCTTTTTTTCTAAGAATGTAGTTTTGGAACGCCATGAGAGTGAATAAATAATGAAAGAATTTTCATTTCCAGGTGAACTGTTCCTTTAAGCTTTTACCTTAAAGCTACACTGTGTAACTTTTTTTAGTTTATTCTTAGCTAAAAACACGTAGTTCTTTCAAAAATATATGTGCTCATTAATGTATATTTACTTCTTTCAAGTAATAAAGTATTCTCGTAAGTTTATAATATGCCATTGAAAATACATACAGGTGAGGGGTTCGAATGCCGGTCGCCATGTTGCCCCTCCATCTTGAAATTACATTAGCCAAAGAGGGACATACCCGTAAATTCAAGCTTCGCTTTTCGCATTTTAACAATCGATGGCACCGTGTCGAATGTGAAGAGGGGGGTTGCCATGTTAATCTTGGACTAAATTGGCCACCGTAGGAATTAAAACAAAATCAGAATTGAGAGGAACAGAAACTATTATTCACTGGATGGTCATATAGCTTTTCACCACTAGATGGGGGAAAATATCACACAGCGTAACTTTAAAGTGTGTGTGTGTGTGTGTGTGTGTGTGTGTGTGTGTGTGTGTGTGTGTGTGTGTGTGTGTGTGTGTGTGTGTGTGTGTGTGTGTGTGTGTGTGTGTGTGTGTGTGTGTGTGTGTGTGTGTGTGTGTGTGTGTGTGTGTGTGTGTCCAAATGTCCCCATAAGGACAGTCAAACCTGACATTACTGGGAACCAGCCAGCGGTCCCCACTTTTCAAAAGGCTTATAAATCATACAGGATGAGTTTTTTTGAGAAAGTAAAAATTCTAAGTAAGAATGTTTCCTGTGATGGGTAGGTTTAGGGGCAGGGGCAGTGTAGGGGGATAGACAATACGGTTAGTACGGTATAAAAACCATTACGTCCATGGAGAGGCTTAAAAAACATACAAATTGGTGTTTTGTTTTTTACTGAAAAACATGCAGAAAGGTTTGTGTGTAGATTTAGGGGTAGAGTTAGTGAAGTGGGATAGAGTACAAACAGTTTGTACAGTATAAAAACCATTATGCGAGAGTCCCCGTGAACCGGGGAAAAAACATTAGCGTGTGTGTGTTCCCGGTAAACCCTTCATTATAAGGACAGGATGTCCCTCAAAAAGATGGCAATATCCAAATCCTTGTCCTTCTGGGGAACAATTTTTGGTCCAAATGATGAAAACAGCTTATAAATCATAAAAAAATATGCTTTTTTTTAAATACAGAGGTTTACGGTTAAGGTTAGGGGATAGAATATAAAGTTTGTGCAGTATAGAAATCATTATGTCTATAGTGGGCCACAAAGAACTATAATATGATTTGCAAGAATGAGCTGTATGTGTGGCGACAGTTAAGGTCAATCTTGCAACCTAACCTGTAACTGTCTGGCACCTAGACAGGGACGTTCATTTATCAAGTCAAACAGTGGCCGCAAATGACTCAGACTTTTCTCTGGAGTGGTGAGGGGAAAGGGCACAATGGAACAAAGAATATGATATAAGGCATGATATAATCCCGGTCGAGCTGCAGTAGACGAGCTGAATTCAGAGAAGGAAAATGATTCATAAGCACTCCATGGCACTTCATTCATCGTAATTCATATTGAAATATAACAGAACTCAGCATCCGTGAAACAATCAATACATCTCTGCACCCGAGCCGAAAAATAAATAAATAAATAAATTAACTTAGGCTTTATTGAGCGTTCTCAATTATTCAACGACTGCTCTATTAAACCCCAGGGGCCTTTAAAGATACAGTAAGGAGATGAGGGAAGCATTCTGAGCGGTGTTCACTTCCAGGTCTCGGCCCATCTGCTTAACGACAGCTCTCTCCGCACGCTGCAACCCTCAGGAGGCCGTCGTTAAGAGACCTGCCTCTTTTATCTGTGCACCATTGATGTATGGCACCCGCGGTCGTACGTCCTTAGCTATGCGTACTCCAGCAAAGCTTTGCTAGCGAGCAGGTTATCCTGCAAAACAGCGACTACGCCACAGGGAAAATCGTCTGCCTGATATGTGGCGCCAGATGCTGATTTAGTGCACTAGCAGAGTTCTAAGGGGAAGGAGTGGGGAGTGAATAGGGCATTAAATCATAAGCTGAGCTCAGGGTTTCAGAGGGACGGAGATGAAGAGAACTACAGTTAAGGAGAGAAAGAGATGTCACCTCGTTTAACCTCCTAGCAAGCTCTCATGGGACCATCAAGCCTCCACCTGCACCCGCAGCCTCTGAAGTGGGTGGCACACTGAGCTGGAATGCATGTGGGCAGTGGGCTAAGTGTTGCTATGGGTAGTATAGAACCCACTGACCTGCTGGAAGCCACATTGAGCACTTTTCACATCATATCCCTTGCCTCCAGTACATTCTAAAGAAGGGTTCTCATCATCTTAGCTCGCTAAAAATGCCAAAGTGAGTGGCTTTGATCGTCATGCTGGTAAAAGCATCAACAGTTGCCATTCATATTTCAGCTTTTCTTTTTATCTGCAAAAATGTCAGTAATTCTGTGTTTTTCTGTCATTATGGGATGCTGTATGTAGATTAATGAGAAAAAAAATACCTACACAACCATCATTATAAATTGATAGACTATACACTCACCTAAAGGATTATTAGGAACACCACACTAATACTGTGTTTGACCCCCTTTCGCCTTCAGAACTGCCTTAATTATATGTGGCATTGATTCAACACGGTGCTGAAAGCATTATTTAGAAATGGTGGACAGGATAGCATCTTGAGTTGATGGAGATTTGTGGGATGCACATCTAGGGCACGAAGCTCCCGTTCCACCACATCCCAAAGATGCTCTATTGGGTTGAGATCTGGTGACTGTGTGGGCCATTTTAGTACAGTGAACTCATTGTCATGTTCAAGAAACCAATTTAAAATGATTCTAGCTTTGTGACATGGTGCATTATCCTGTTGGAAGTAGCCATCAGAGGATGGGTACATGGTGGTCATAAAGGCATAGACATGGTCAGAAACAATGCTCAGGTAGGCCGTGGCATTTAAATGATTCCTAAATGGAACTAAGGGGCCTAAAGTGTGCCAAGAAAACATCCCCAACACCATTACACCACCACCACCAGCCTGCACAGTGGTAACAAGGCATGATGGATCGATGTTCTTATTCTGTTTACGCCAAATTCTGACTCTTGTGCGCTTGTGCAAATTGTAGCCTCCCTTTCCTATTTGTAGTGGAGATGAGTGGTACCCGGTGGGGTCTTCTGCTGTTATAGCCCATCCGCCTCAAGGTTGTGTGTGTTGTGGCTTCACAAATGCTTTGCTGCATACCTCGGTTGTAAAGAGTGGTTATTTCAGTCAAAGTTGCTCTTCTATCAGCTTGAATCAGTCGGCCCATTCTCCTCTGACCTCTAGCATCAACAAGGCATTTTGGCTCACAGGACTGCCGTATACTGGATGTTTTTCCCTTTTCACACCATTCTTTGTAAACTCTAGAAATGGTTGTGCGTGAAAATACCAGTAACTGAGCAGATTGTGAAATACTCAGACAGGCCCGTCTGGCACCAACAACCATGCCACGCTCAAAATTGCTTAAATCACCTTTTTTCCCATTCTGACATTCAGTTTGGAGTTCAGGAGATTGTCTTGACCAGGACCACACCCCTAAATGCATTGAAGCAACCGCCATGTGATTGGTTGATTAGATAATTGCATTAATGAGAAATTTAACAGGTGTTCCTTTAGGTGAGTATATATATATATATATATATATATATATATATATATATATATATATATATATATATATATATATATATATATATATATATATACATACACACACACACACACACAATTCTATTCTACTCTATCGTGGAAGGCTTGTTACACTTCCTTCACAGTGACCTTAAAGAAATGTAAATGTGGTTTTCTTCATTATATATTATGCTATAATTGTGATACAAAATGACTCTGTGATATATATATTGTGATATAAGATTTTGGTCATACCGCCCACTCTCATATCGCACTCTCTCTGTCCCTTCATTCCCTCCCCCAACTTGTATAAAGCAGATCTGGGCTTTAGAGAGTTGATGACAGGCAGAAGCCACTGAGACAGACTGAGAAAGCTGAGAGGAGTTGCCGGAAGAGCCTGCAGGACTCGCAGGCATTAGCAGTGGTGAGGGACATTGGGTCATTGCACTGCCAAGCGGGTCAGAATAAAGAGGACGGAGCAGTGGGGCATCTCTTTATTTCAACTATATCAGGAGTGCTGGGTTTTCAACTGGAAATCATGTTAACCCCTGCTGGGGAAATTACAGTGATCACATTACTTTTCCTAGGCATACTTAGTTTTATTTATTTTTAAAGTCAAAGAGTTTAAGTCAAAGAGTTTAGGCATCACAACATAATGCACAGTATGAGAAATGGATGTTCATTTTGAGAAAAATATTAAAATTCTCTTACTCTGCAGTGAAAAACTATAATAGATCTAACTGGATATTTCATTAAATGTACAGTTTTTGAAAGTCATCAACAAAGTCATATCGTTTTTTTTCTTCATTAAAATAAACATGTTTTTTCTTAGTTTTTTTTCTTATTGGTTATGTACATGTACAATATGTTGCTGATATATATTGTGTATCCATAACAGAATGTATACGAAAAAGTAATGGAAAATCAATAGAGATTAGTCAGAATTTGTATCTGTCTGAAAGTAATGATGTGTCTTTATTCCTGGAAGTTATGTAAAGTCAGACAATGACATTAGAGCTTTCCAGATTGGGAACTTGCATTCCTTTTTTTGTTGTAAGCAATACACATCAGATGGTCAGTAAGAGGACTGTGGGCGTCTGAGGCTGAGAATACTGTAGGCCACAGCTGGTGCTGCTTTGCTGCTTGATTTGCTTGCCAAATCACCTTAGCGCTTTTAAACCCATGTTAAACATTTGGCGGTTAGGTGATGGCTATACTGCGTTTGATGAGACTGACCTTATTTGATTTCCTGAAACCATTGATCCCAAGCAGCGATACTGAACTTAATCAGTCCTGGTGCCAGTTCAGTGGAGTCAGCAAGACCCAGCCCACACCGCCTCCACATCTCTGGCTTCTCATCAGTCCAGACTGCACCAAAGAGCGCTCTCCCACTGGAGATGTCTTCAACTAACCAAGCATAATCTATGGGTATGTGTGTGCATAAGCTAGTGAGGCTCAAGTCTCACAATGTGCTTGTCTATCAGCACTCACTGTCTTATGTCAATACAGTACAGTGATGGATTTTATAGAAAGAAACTGCAGTAAAATTTCATTTAGAGACTGTCTCAGAAGTATTGAATAAATACATTTATGCACATAGTTTCTCTTCTTCCGAAGCTGTTGCTGTCTATTGTAAGAAGAACTATGTGTGGACAACTTGGCCTATAGTCTCTTTGGCTCTGCAAAACAATGAAGCCCATAAATCTAGTCATTTCCCAGTGACAGAACATGCATAGAGTAATTCTGTGACCACGCTGTGTAACGCCTAGTTCTATGGACCATCCTCTAAATAGCAGCATTGAATGAAGCTACGTGGGCTGATAATGCTGCTGTTATCCTTTTGTTCTGCCCGAGTATGAAGCGACTTATTTTCCAATATGTTTCAAGTATTTAACCTGATTTTCTGCTGCAGTTTCAGCACCTAGCAAGAAGGGCATAATGTAGATGAATGTTAGGAGAACTGTGTATCTCTGCAGGCATTTGTACCCATTGGAGCTGTCCAAGGTGCTGGATTGGAACAAACGATAGTAAAATGTTCTTTCTATGTGTTTTATATTTGGATAAACACTGACACATTTTAAACCAACTGGCAGCATCTAAGGCATTCTATGGTTTTGCATCTAAGGCATTCTAGTTAATTTTACTGTAGATATAATAAATTAGATTAAATATGTACACTCTCAGAAAAAAAGGTACAGTGCTGTCACTGCGGTCGTAAGGTATAAAAGTGAAAAGGTACATCTTTGTACCTTACTCACCCCTAAATGGTACATATTAGTACCTTAAAAGATGCATATCAATAATTTAAGAGTGTGTATAAGTTCCTTAAAAAGGTACATTTTAGTGCCTTTTCGGTTTTGTAACTACCGCCCAGTGACAGCACTGTACCTTTTTTCTGACAGTGTACAATATGTTAAACACTTTGTATTAATGCATTGTTTCAGTTTTTATTTAAATTGTCCCATTGTCTAATAACTGGAAAATGTATCGGTTATCAGACATTTGCATGAATAGTTGCTTAGATGGGATAGGGATGCACCTATATTACATACATCTTAAAGGGATACTCTACAGCTTTTTCATATTAAACTGTTATTCCCTTAACTAAGCCGAGTTGATACATAGCTCTCTCGTCTCACTGCGTGCACGTAATCGCTCTGACGCGTGGTGTCATTCTGATAGCATTTAGCTTAGCCCACTAAGCCCAGTTCATTCACTATGGTTCCAAACAGAGATCCAGTTAGAAGCGACCACGTCCACGTTTTCCCTATTTAAATACAGTTTTACGAATAGCTGAACGACCAAGTATGGTGACACAAAATAAAATGGGGTAAAAGGATAACTATAATGTATGGCGGAATAGCACTTCTGAGAGTACTTCGACTCGGCGCAGTAAAAAGTCCCGGCTGAAAATCCTCCCTCACATCTCCCCCTCCCTTTCTCATTTCTGTCAATAGGGGGGAGGGGGAGATGTGAGGGAAGATTCTTCAGGCGTGACTTTTTACTACGCCGAGTCAAAGTACTCTCAAAAGTGCAATGAGTGGTATGTATCAACTCATAGTTGAGGGAATAACATAGTTTAATATAAAAAGTGGTAGAGTATCCATTTAAGCTTTAAAAAAAAAAATAACGACTGTAAACCGTAATGGTCAATTTCAAAACACTTCTTCCTGAAGCCTCTGAGCTTTATGAATCAGTGTTTCGAATCAGCGATTTGGAATTGGATCGCCAAATTGGATCGTCACGTGATTTAGCAGTTTGGTGGTTTGACACACGATCCGAATCATGAATCGATTGCACACAAAAACTCATAAAATTATTGTAGAGCCACTGTAGTGAGAGGGACTTTTTAATGACGTCTTTAGTGCCTTTTATGGGTCTTGAGAGAGGAAATGTCATTGAAGGCCTTTCTTAGCCATCGGATTTCAACAAAAATATCTTCATTTGCGTTCCGAAGATGAACGGAGGTCTTACGGGTCTGGAACGGCACTAATGCGTTTTTGCTATTTAGCAACATGCGAGATCAGCTGCCGTCTGCCAGTACAAGACACCAATCCAGCACAAGCTCCATAAAAAAACTATTTGCATGCCCCGTGACAGAGTACAAATGATCCTATGGAAAGCACTGAAATGATCAGATCCATGAGAGTCTGCTGAGTGATTCACTCATTCGGAAAATAGTACACACTTCACACAGAGTCACTGTTGCGCATTAGGCTATAATATGCAATTCAAGAGAAGTGCAGTGTGTAAAAGGTGGCATAAAGATCATGCACAGTTTCCATTAAGCAATGAACATCCCCTCACTTACAGAGCAGCAGTGGCATTGTTTCCTGCACTCCGAAGTGCACTTCTGCAGGTATGTTTGAGAGCAAATTACCTCTGTTTCTTTGCCCTTTTAAAGCTGTATGATGCTTAGTAATGCAGCCCATTCACATGATTGCCAGGCTTGGAAATGAATGGGCAGGGTACAGAGTGATTAAGATCTCCACATTTGTCAGGATTACTTTCCAAACGCACAGCGAATGTAAATCATAACCGGACGTTGAGCTCTGCTGTAGAGTGGCGGGTTTCGCCATGATGATAAAACACTAAAACTAATTACACAGCGTTTTGATACAGTACCACAGTAATTAGTAGCGAACTCTTCTGAAAACTGAGCACTTGAGAAAGAAGGGTAGATGGAGACGAAGAGGTCCAGACCATGACTTGAGAAGGAAGTCAGCGGAAGGACATGACATAAGAAGGAAGCCAGCAATCATCTTCAAGCGGATCTTTTGCTAGTTGCGTGGAACATAGACTCGTGACCAAAGTCCATTCAGGATTGCAAGGCTTTTAGCTTAAATGAGGGAGAGAGTCTGCAATTCAATATGAGCTTCTTTATTTTGAGGAAATATTGTGTTTGAGTACATGCTAACCAATAGCTCTGTGAAGTGCACTTGCATAATCATTGCATATACACTACCTGTCAGAAGTGTGGAATAATTAAGATTTTTTTAACGTTTTTGAACTTTATGCTCACCACGTTTGCATAATCAAAACAGTAAAAACACAATATTGTGAAATATTATCACATTTTTAAATTACTATTTTAAAGCAGCAGTCTAAAAGTTTTGCCTCTTTGTCACCATCTCAGTTTGAGACCTGCAATTGCAGTTATTTGCAGAATTATCATCTTTACCTTTTAAGGTTCTATATAGAACTCTCTTTTCATCTAAGAGTGTAGGATGCTGAGGTTAGAGCTGCCAGGCAGAAGGTCAAGAGGAAGACCAAAGCGGAGGTTTATAGATGTAGTGAAGGAGGACATGAAGGTAGTCGATCTGAGAGAAGAGGATACAGAGGATAGGACTAGATGGAGGCAGATGATTTGCTGTGGCGACCACTAAAGGGAACAGCCGAAAGAAGAAGAAGAAGAATCATATTTACGTGGGCTGTGTATAGGCATGGCTCCTCAGCGCAGATGAGTCTAATGTTTTGAAGAGTGTGTATGGCTGTCAGTCACCGCACCAGTGTGGTTACTGTACTTCGGAATCACAGATTCTACGTCTTGGAAGTATAACTAAAATAAGAATTTTCCCCACAAAATGTCATCTGAACAAGTAAGATGTCTGCCACTTTTGCTCTGGCCAACAGAAAATTTCTCTACAGTTTTTGACTCCGGGTGAATCTCCACTTGTCAGTGATGATGTCATTTGGACCTTTCTGGATTGCAATCCACCATCAAAATGATACATTTAATCATTCCAGCTGCTGTGAGAAAAGACTATAAATGATCCGCCACCTGCAGCACCCTCACATGCGATACTACTAGCCGGAATCTTTCTATGTATACAGACGTGAAGTAATGACGCAAAGACATGCTCGAATTTCCAGCAGAAATCCACCACTCAAATTATAACACATTATTACAATCTTACTGTTGTGAATCGGGCTAAGGTAAGGAGATCGTTTTAAACATTGGCTATTTATGTACTTGCACAAAAATGTATTTTGGATCAGTTACAGACTGCAGCTTTAATATTTTTAAATGTGATTTATTCCTCTGATGACAAAACTGAATTTGTTGCAGCCATCACACGAGCCTGTCAGTCACAAGAACCGTCAGAAATCTAAATTATTATACTGATTATTATTATTGTTGCTCATTTATTAATAATGGTTCATTTTTGCTGCGTAATATTTTGAGGAAACCATGTTTCAGAATTTTTCTCTGAATATAAAGCTTAAAAAATAGCAATTACAAATGTCTTCACTGTCACTTTTGATTCATTTCATTGAATAAAATGAATGCTTTATTTTCATCTAAGAAATGTTTCTTGAGCACCCAATCAGAATATTAGAATGACTTCTGAAAGATCACATGACACTGAAGACTGGAGTGATGATACTGGAAATTCATCACAGGAAAACAGTGGTTATAAAGTGTAATAATATTTCACAATACTTTATCAAATAAATACCTAGGTGAGCACAAGCAGCTTCTTTCAAAAACATGGTTGGTACTTTTGTTTGGTACAGTATAATATACTCCTATACGGTAACACTTAATAATAATGTTCAGTTATAAGTCACTTATAAGTTATTAGCTAATGATGAACTAATTCAAACTTGACTATACATTCATAAATTATTAAGTGATAAGCTATACCGTATATACGTATGTATAAGTGATGTACAGCTTACACTTTAGATTAGGGGATGCAGAAAGCGTTGTAAATTATATACATGTATACACTCAATGTATGAAATGTAAGGAAGATCTACAAATGATATACCGTATAAGACATTACATTTACAAGTGATGAATTGTTCACACTTTAGATTAGGGGATGCAGAAAGCGTTGTAAATGATTTATTCGTGCACTTACTCATCATCTATAACAGGTGTTGAACACCGCAGTGTAAGTGATGACTGGTGAGTGTACAGATCACTGTCTTCGCTGACTCTTTAATCGCTGTGCACCTGATGTGAGCTTCAGTGGAAGGTGAAACTGGTTCACATTATCACTAGATCCCACGCAGAACCCAAGTCTGTGCTGATGAGTGGAAGGATTTATCATAACCCACTGCAATCCCCGACAGTAAGTGATTTATAAATGTTTATCCCCTTGAAAACAAATAAATTACTATTCTTAAAAATACTGCTTTGGCATCCTGAATGTCTGTGCTTTTGAACACAGACCAGCTTACATTTAAAGATAAATCAATAAATTATATAATGTTCATTTACTAATAGTTTGTTCATTAGTGTTCAAGAGATTAACCATTGTTTATTGAGATGAATTTAAAACAATTCTTACATAAACACAATCATTTATAGGTGAAAAATAATGAATCAATTAATAACTCATCAAACATCTATAATCTCTTTTGATGCATTTCATTATTCAAATCATTTTAAAGATAACAGCACATTTGTAAATCGTTAGCATACCACTTATTACTTTATCATGTTTTGTAAATTAGTTCATCATTAACTAATCATTTATAAATGACTTATGATTTATGACTGAATTAACAAAACATTTTTAAATGTTAGTTTATCACTTATTAATCATTCATGAACATATAGTCATGTTTTGTAAATGAGCAGGGCTGTGCTATATTGAAAAAAATGCGATATGCGATACCTTGCGATTTTCGATAAGCGATACGATATTGCAATTTTGTAGTGTAAATTCTATTTAAAAAAAATTTTTTTTTGAATATTTAAAAAATGAGAATGATACCATTTATGTGTTTCATATTCTTTCTGGGAAAAGAAAGTATCGCTACAACTTCTGAAAGTGGCCAACAGTGTTCTAACAAAAATGAATATCACAAATCTGACAATATAATTTTAACATCAATGTAAACAAACAAAAAAATGAATGTAGACACAAAACTGAACTGAAGGGATCACACGCTTTCTGAGAGGGGGCTTGTGCACATGTTTCGGTGTATGTATGTGTGTGTGTATGTCAGACAGCACAAGACTGCAAGGGGTTGTTTTTTCGCAAGTTATTGCATTTAATAACTCCTTTTAACGTCTAAAAATTCACATAAGCAACAGTCTTGTGCCCATTCTATTCTCTGCTATATGCGTCACATCTTCAACCTTAAATGTACACTTTTCACAATGTTGAAGTAGCGTATTAAAATCATTCAGATATTGCCTGCTGTTGCAATATGCATATTGGGATATATACATTTGCGATATTTCGATAATTTTGATATATTGAGCAACCCTATAAATGAGTAATTCATCATTAACTAATAATTTATAAATCACTTGTGACTGAATTAACAAAACATGTATAAATTGTTAGCATACCACTTATTAATCATTAATGAATGTATAGTCATGTTTTGTAAATAAATGTTTTGTAGTTAATCATTAACTAATACTTATAACTGTTATAAAGTGTTACCGAATATGGATTTTCATAACATTTACATTTCTTTTTACACAGGCATACGATGTCATCCTACTCAAAACCAATCAGAGCAGCTCAAGTGTTGTCTGTTTAAGGATGTTGCAGTCAATTCCAAATGAACAAATTTTGAGCTGCGCTTCAACAGATATCCCCTGCTGAGTGTGTAGGGAGCAGTCAACACTGTGCAGGAACCCTGTGAATCGAAACGCAGCTTATGGTTTTGCCAAGTAGGACGATTTTTCGTTTCTTGGTCTTGGAAACATATTTCTGTTTAACCAAGGCAGGGCTGGTCCATATCAAGCCATTTCCATCTGACTTAACACTAGTTAACTGTTAGGGTAGGTTAGCAACAGTGTTAGGGTTCTGTTTAATGGGAATGATGTTCTGAGACCAACAAAAGATGCTGATCCCCAAGCACAGCCTATACTTGGAAAACTCACAGTCATCATGTGGCACTTTTGTCGCAGTGCCACGGTGCAGAGGAGCATACATGTGCACAGATGCACAGTTGATGTGCTTTCTATGCCCCTACTACATGCTGGGATGTCACACTAAAGATTCAATGAGTCAATGCTGGAAAAAGCAGGCCTATAGGCATTTTCTGAGTCACATCTATGTGTCTGGCTCAGCAGCACTGCATAATCTGACTTCACTTGTCCATTCACATTGAAGGATGATCATTGTTACTGCAGGCACATTCTCTGGCTGTACAGCATTAATTTCATACAAAACCCACACGGAACATTTCTAGTTAATGTTCCAGATTTTCATTTTGAATTGCAATTAGGCATTCATCTCGATACCTAAATTCAAATTCAACTGAAAATTAAATAGAAAAGGCATTCCATATTGCATTCGGAATAGTACACAAACCTGCACCACACACACACACACACACACACACACACACACACACACACACACACACACACACACACACACACACACACACACACACACACACACACACACACACACACACACACACACACACACACACACACACACACACACACACTGCTAAATATAATTAAATCTAAATGATAATCATGCGTACTGTATAAATAACAAAGCCATTAAAGACTGCACAACAAAATGGCTGCAACAACAAACAAATCAAGGCAAATAATTAGAATCCACTTTGTCCATTCATATGCACTCATTAATATTCATTATTTAAATCATATGGATTACTCAAAGCTGCTGTTTGATTTTTTTTTTTTTTTAAATACTTCTATTATAGTTTAAAGTACAGACACAATATAAATCATAAGCCATATTTAGGCTAATTTTCTAAATACTGAAAACACTGCGGCTGTGTGGCATTGCTATGTTTGTTTAAGAGGCATGACACAGCAACTTTTACTCAACCAGTGACGTGAGTTTAGGGTGGGACTGTCTTATGGAACCTGTTGGAAATACTTCTTTTTTTTGTGCATCTAGTGGCCAGAAATTACACACAGCTGCTGTAAATAAATTCAGCTGAATGACAGAATGACTGCTTATGTAATTCACAGAGCTCTATGCTGCAATAAAGTCAAACTACCTCATTAACACACAGTGCTCAATGAAACTTTAAGAGAAAAACATTTTAGAAATGCTTCTGACAACAGCTGTCTGAACATTCATAAGTTATCAGCACAGCTTAACTGCTCCTCATCTCTAACTGTGAGAAAGGGGTTACAATTTACACTTCTGTAAAACTCTCATTACGTCTAGGGATAGCAGGGAATTCAGCACAAACGGGAACATCTACAACGCTCCCACACTAAACATCTTCATTCCTCAAAGCACCACGCAGGAGATTCGGTGTCACCCTCACTGTGGAAACAGATCTTTAACTAAAGCTCAGAGGTGAGAAGACACATGCCCAGAATCCCTCTTTCCCGAGCTCAGCACTTTCAACAAGCATTTAAAAATAAATCATGCACTTAAATGTTTGTTCACATTGCCATCTGTTCATCTGTGTCTAATGTGTGTCTGACAGCGAGACTAAATGTGTTTGTGTGTAATTCAGAGATGATATGATATATATAAAAAAACGCAGTTCTTCCTGTACACGTAGCGGAAAGAGGAGGGCAGCTGTCAATTGCTCCGTTGTGAGGAGGGCATTATGTGTGGTTTGCATGTCCCGTGAGGATTTCATCACACCTTTTGGAAACGTAACACACATATGCACTCTTATGGGAACAAAAGAGAAATAACACCTGCACCATTTCTCTTTTTCAGTCATTATGTCGCAAATTATTCAGATTATGAGCATGCAAGAGGACAAAATTGAAATGTAGCACTTTTGGTGTGTTTTCAGAATGTGCAAAACGGGTGAAATTATTTAAGTAAGTGTTGATGAGAAAGGGAACAAGAGGAGAGCTATTACGACTGCTAAGAGGAGTCCTGTGGAGCTGTGGTTAATGGTAAAGGTGAGGTATGTTCTCTCCCAATGTCCTAAAATAACATAAAAGAATCTACTTATCCCATCATTGAGTCACTGTACATGAGTCACTGTGGCACAGCAAGAACAGCATAATATCCTCCACTGGGATATGATGTAATCCTGTACATTTCTGCATGTGACATTTTCAGGGAGCTACTCACAGCAACACAGATATGACCATAACGTTGAGTAAAGACCAAACAAATGTAAAAACAGACAAAATAAAACCACTTTAGAAGTAGTATTCATCTGTTAAATTCAAATCATCGTGCATGTTTTCTCAAGACATACATACGGTAGGCTGATCTTTAAGGTAAATCTAATGATCATCAAGTAATTTAATACAATCACATGCACCAAAACCCACACTGATGCAATCACTAGTCTAAGAGTAACCGTCTTTTGGCAAGTTCACTAAATCATCAGGTTGCGATAAGTTATTGTCTTTATAAGTCTTTATAAGGGAGTGATTCACTGGACTATTCATTTATCAAATATACAGGTTCATTCAGAAATTAAACAAATGACTAAGTAGATGCCCGACCGTTCAGACCAAGGATGATAACGATAAAGATATAGTGCCCTATCATACACCCGGAACAAGTATTTAAGCTACTGTTTTTATGACGCATGGCTTTATTTCAAAAGGCCTTTATTTACCCCCTGGAGCCATATGGATTACTTTTAGAATGGATGGATGCGCATTTTTGGCTTCAAAATCTAGGGTATCATTCACTGCCATTATAAAGCTTGGAAGAGCCGGGATATTTTTTTTTTATAACTCTGATTGGGTTCTGCTGAAAGAGGAAAGTCCAATAAAACTAGGAATGTTTTTATTTTGGGGTGAACTATCCCCAAGGCACACTAAATCCACACTATATCTAATAGCACTTCAGAGCAGTAATCAAGACTAGCGCATCCCATCATTCATTATGTTCAGGACCTAAAAAACACAACTTGAAAAAAGTTGAAATGACTGATTTTGTTGTGTTGGTTAAGCAAAAAAAAAAATAAAAAAAAAATCACACATTGTAAAAAACACAAATTGAAAAAAGTTGAGAAGACTGATTTTGTTTTGTTGGTTCAGCAAAAATCCACACTGTAAAAATCTCGTACAAATAAAATAAAAATCTTAGTACTAATTTCCCCAAGCTTTTTCTTGTTGACTCAACTTTTGTAAATAACAGTTATACGAATGGAAAATAAGTTGTCTGTGACACACACAAAACAATGTTTAGTTGAGTCAACTTGACTTTTTTTTTTCTGGAGAGATGCAACTAATCTGAAACAAATCTTTTGTAGTTGAGCCAAAAAAACATTTTGTGTCTATTGGAAACAAAGGTTCTTATTAAGAATGAACAGGTTCAGATGTAGACTTTTTTATTGAAAATGTTTGGTCACAATTTTGGTGATGAGCGTTTCCTTTAGTTTTCCTTTAGTTGAATTTTTAAATACATTGTGCAAACTTTTTTTTTTTAGACACACACATCAAGAATCGGCGTATGAATCTCAACGTGACGTTTCATGCTGCAATGCATGCTGGGAGCGATCATTTTAATACTACATTAGCTTCCAGCATGCATTGTGGCATGAAAGCATGTCCCCATTGTTGAGATTCATACGCTGATTCTTGCTCTGTGTGTGGCAAAACATTTCTCCCCTCTGTAATTTCAAATTCAGAAGATCGGCTGCAACAAAGTTTTGCTGGTAAAATATTGGTCAGAAATAATATTATTGGTTTATTGGAGTTTATGAGGCTGAAAACTTGATCATCTTGGTTTCTTTCTTAGCAAAAATTATAATTTTTTGCTAAATACTGTTACAAAGTCCACAAGCTCACACAATGAGGCTAACTGCCCAACCAAAGGAAACACTCATCACCAAAATGGTGATGACCAAATGATTTTCAATTTAAAAATCAACATCTAAATGTTTCCAAAGGTCAAATTTCTTGAATTGGCTCAACTACAAAAGATTTGTTACAGAATAGTTGCATATCTCCAGAAAACAAATAATGTGAAGTTGACACAACAACAAAAAAATGGTCACAGACAAATTATTTTCAGTTCGTATAAGGCCGCGTGTCCACCAAAGGGTTTAACCAGCTGAAAATGCTAGGCGCTCTGCTGAAAACGCCTCGCTGTGAGCAATGGAGAGCGTTTTGGCAGGCAACGTTTTTTTTTCTTCAGTTGAGAATCTTTGCTTGTTATGATATGGAAAATCTGCGGAAGTGTTACTAAATTCACAGGTAGCTTGTTTCTGTATTGATTCTATATAAAATTGCAGATACAATGTAAAGTATTTGCTCTGGCTCTTATTTTAAATAATTTTGTTCCTTTATTATTGCATGTTGTCATCTGTTGACGAGAAGCACAATGCGGCGGTTGGTCTGTGTTGTTTGTCCTGCCCCTCCTCCACTGTGATTGGACGGCTGTGTGAAAAGTGACAGTGATGAGCATAGATATGTATACATATCTGTGGTGATGAGCGCTGCGTTTTACTCAAAGTTGAACATTCTTCAACTCTCGGCGACCACAAAAAAACGCTGAAAGCTCAGCGCTTGAGCGTGAAATACTTGCTCAGCGCCTCGTTGCGCTCCAGGCGTTAAAACACCAGCCAGCTGTGAGAAAAAACGCTTTGGTGGACACACGGCCTAACTGGCATTTACAAAACTTGAGTCAACAAAAAAAAACCTAGTGCAAATTGATACTAAGATTTTTTTTTTTTTTTTTTGTTAAAGGTAGGGTAGGTAGGAATTGGTTAAAAAACTTTTTTTTTCAAACTTGTTTAAACTTTCTTTATATATCAATACATAATTAAAATGTAAGTACTCTGAAAAATAAAGTATAAAAATTGAGTGTCTGTAGACCTCTCACGACTGTTTTAAAGACAGCTCATTATTTCCATTCACTCCACCTTCTCCCTTCTGGGCTCTTTCCAAAGTCACGCCCCCAAAATACATGAACGCGCCTCACCAACCGCTCAGCTGGAAGACACATTGTTTACCTCAGAGGAGCAGTGTGCATGTAGTCACATCATGTCAGAATCACATGTAATAAAAAATCTAACTTTATCAGTATGAATATAAACAAATAAGATGTATTTTAGTACTCACTATCAAGCTAGAATGGTAAAGTTTAAAATATATTTTTGTTTGATTTGGTAACGAGCTAGTTATATTTACAAGGCAAAGAAAACGGGTAGCATCATGTTTTTTCAATAACATCAGTTATATTGTAATGAAGATGAATTTCGTGTAAGATTCATAACATACACTGTGTTTTGCATGTAAGTTTCCATGATGAAAGCATTGTTGATTAGTAGTAGCTAAAGCTAACTTAGTTCTAAAAAAAGTTCCTGGATGCGGTGTACTAGCTTTTACACATGCATTTTGTTATCTAAAGTAAAATTTTGTGAAATTCAATAGATAGCGATTAACTTGAGCTGAGCATATTGAGTATTTATCCTCTCTACTAATGGCTAAGTGTATAATATTGTAACTTTATGCTAAGTAATGTTATGTTAGCTATGTTAGGCAGCTTCATGTGCTCTTGATACATGCTTCATGAAAACATAAACCAAAAAAAAGTATAATCAAAATGAAAGATTACCTGTCCAGCAGAAATACAGCCAGCAATGAGTCGTTTTTCAGGTCCCTCAGTTCTCACCATCGTTGAAAAGCCACACAGATATTTACTCGCGTTTGATTTCTTTGTTTATCCAAAGACTTTCTGTGCATTGCCTCTTCTCGTACTGCCTTCCTTTTTTGCATTGTTTGCCTTTGCTGACTGTAAAACCCTGCACTGTGAATTTTGAATGCTCTTTCTCTGTCATTATTTTGCCTAGGTTTCTTGCCTCTTGAACTGCTCAAATCAAACGAGTGCGCGCATGTGGGCAGATCCTGTAGCGAAAGCGGTGGTCGCCAGGGTAGCGAGAGAGAGTGACAGTCGCCCAAGCCAATCATTTGTTTCGTCCCGAACAAAAATAATGAGCGGTGTTTATTGCAGATTAAAAAGTCTAGAGTCACTCGGTTTTTATACTCTCCTTTTCAGAGTACTTACATTTTAATTATGTATTGACATATAAAGAAAGTTTAAACAAATTTGGACAAAAGTGTTTTAGATCAGTCTGTCCTACCCTACCTGTAATCCTTATTTTCTTTTTACAGTGTATAGGGACTATTGATTAGACATTTAGAAGTTCAAAGAGTTAAAGCACAAATAATTGAAAAATCTAAATGTGTTAATAAAGCTCTATAAACTATTTTTGGCATTTTTACAACATTAAAAGTGTGTCCCGTAATCAAGTGATCTCGACTTGCGTCTTCATGCCCACTTGAACACTTCGTATAAAATGTTAATCAGTATAAACATATTGTTTATTGACATGCAGTAGAAGCAATGTCACTCAATATGGCCACTCCTCATATCTTTTGCTGTGCTGCTATAGAATAGCAGCTGAATATTGGTGCAGGAAACAATGTCCAGGTATTTTAGGACAGTGTTCCTTTTGCATTGGCTAGACGATCGTGAACATGAAAAATATTTTTCTTAACGGAAAAGGTTTTCGATTCCCAACCCTAATTTTCCACCATTTCATGTTCTCATTGATTGCGATGGCAGTGCTGTTATTTTAACCATAAAAACCTTGGAGACTCCAAACAAAGGGGCGAAGTTAAGTGGCATTCCAAGAACACAGAATTATCTAAAAATGTATGCACCTCACTCTTAAAACAAACACACATCTGCACAAGCAATTGAAAATAATTCTGTCCCCTGTGCATACTGACTAAACCAAGCATGCATCACTTGGAATTGTCATGTTGGAGAGGCATGAATAAGTCATGAATTCAGTAATAAGAGGTTTGTAATTCCCTTGCAGTCACTTATCATTAGCGAGCTGAAAGTGAAAATGGCATCAGACTGCAATTAACCGACATGCAACTTCTGCTACTGTAAAACATATGCGACAAACACATTTTTCCACCATAAATTGCATTTTTTTCACCTTATCTTAGGTACACACAGACTGACAGAAAAATGCTGTGCTGAACAACTCCATTACTCTTATAAACAACGGTATAACAATGGTCATAAAAAAACAAACAGGATGGATTAGAATTTCACGTTTGCACTTACTGCTGACTGTTAATCCATACTGCACATGTCTTGGGGCAGTGCATGCTGAGTTCTTTGCTGACACATGCATTTGTGGCTGTTAGAAACGGCTATTATTGAGAGAAGAGATGGAAGCTGAGGTGCTACAATAATGACATTCGTAATTGGATTCGGCACAGATTTTAACATTACTCCAGAACTGTGGTTTCCATATCGCTTGGCCAGCATGTCATTGCTCATAAATGTAGTATCATTGTTCGGGAATAGAAAATTACAAGACTTATAAGTAGACTCTAAAAAAAGGCTGGGTTGTTTCAACCCATGTTTAGGTCAAATATGGACTAACCCAACCGTTGGTTTTAATTTTTAA